>NW_004797498.1:776708-778908 GCF_000002075.1 Aplysia californica
CAGGCCCGACATATTAGCGGTCATAGAGGGAAATGTGAGATTGAAACACCTAAAGGATAGAAAAGAAAGCAGGATTGCTCTACAATAACCCACCCAAATTTCCAACTTTTAAGAAACATGGATTGTTACGGCAAAGTGTACACGCACAGGACACGTTTGTGTGCGCGTCCGCGTGCGCGCGCGCAGACACACACACACACACACACACACACACACACACACACACACACACACACACACACACACTCACGTACACACAAGAATGCAACTCGGGTAAAACTACGAGGAACAGGTACTGGGTAGGTTTGACATATTTACAAACGGGATGACACGTCATTTTTGAATGCCTCCGTTCTGCTATTTTCGACATTTTGACCAGAATGACAAAGGCGCTTCTGGAAAAAAGCCGACGATAACAAAGGTTCAACGCCACAATCAATGCAATTTAGACCATCCAGGGGCCAGCTAGTTTTGGCCATGTTTGCAGGGACCAATGGAGACTGTACGCTAGTTACTTACGTTGCCATTGAAACAGTACATTATTTCCGAGTCTGACGGATCCGCAAGTCTAGTAATCATGAAAGCCAGAACACGGGGCATGACAAAGCATACGATCAACAACAAAGAAGAAGAAGAAGAAGAAGAAGAAGAAGAACAACAACTACAACAACAACAACAAACATGCTCAAATGAAAAAGAGCAGTTCGCAATGCAGGACGGGTGAAAGTTATAACAGGTGTCATCATGCATTATATCACTGGCACCATAAAAACCGGGATGTATACGTACACAGTTTACTTTAGACAAGCATACGCATGTATTTCTTCTAGGCCAAAGTCTGACATTTCGATCGTTTATCTTCTGGTTGTTGTTGCTGCTGTTGTTGAGAAAAGGATTGTGTACAAGTTGGCCACCATATGTCACAAATGTTGGAATGATAATGCACCATCATATTTATCAAATCTGTTAAGACTGTACATTCCAACTCGCAGTTTAAGATCACCAGCTGACAAAAAGAAATGTATTTTACCATCTATGAAACTTCAAACAATGGGTGAAAGGGCATTTGAATACCAAGGCCCCAAGATCTGGAATGCTTTACCAAGTACGTTGAGAGAAATCAAATCTTTTGATTCATTCAAATGTCAGCTGAAGTCGTTTCTGTTTTTAAATTAATAAGATGAATATTTGGAATAATTTTTTTAAAGTCAGAACACAACGTTTCATGTTACTGTTGTATGTTGTACTGTATTGTAAAGCGCTCAGAGCCTGTGTACTTTATTCGGGGTTGAGCGCTTTATAAATGTCATTTATTATTATTATTATTATTATTGATGTAGTTGTTTTGTTTTTATCTTATACTGAATGTGTATCCTGAACAGAAAGTATCGCCTACAGAAAAGGTTGGTGTGCAGCAGTGACGTTTTCGCTGATCGGAATGGCTCGGCTTTTTAAAAGGACGAACAGAACAAATCTAAGCAACTACGCAAACACCAAGAAGCTCCAGCTATAGGGCCGTTTTCTGTGATACCTCAAAGTGTTGCAACGCCCACATGCAGAAATTTTCTGTCCATTTCGTATGGTTTTTACTTCACTTAGGGTGGACTTAGTTTTTGTGTTGTTGTTTGATTGGGTTTTAAAAAATAGTAGATTTTACGGCACTTGCAACACAATTAGGTCATATAATACATGCCGAAGATCTAAGGCGTTGCTGGACAGCAAGATTAAAAAATGAAGGTGAGATAAGGCCAATAAATTAGTGTTTGATAGGAAAAAAGGAGCAACAGCAAAACGAAGGTTTAGGGATCGGTTAAGGATGAGGAAGAGGAGGAGGAGGAAGAGGAGGCCTTATTCATATGTATTTTTAAATCATTGTATCGCAAGCCTGGTGGTACCAAAGATTCTCCACTACCAAGATGTTTCAATTGCCCAATCTTTGGTGGTACTGATTACAGATCGAGACAGCGAAATTTATCCCACACTGGGATGACTTCACGAAACAGAGCATTCGCATACCGGGGTGACTTTACAAACAGCACGTTCTTCAGAGAGCCGGTCGCACGATTTCTGTCAAAAGCCAGTGCACTGGGCGGCGTGGGGACAAAGGCCACGAAGCCATATGTTATTATATAATATAATAATATGTCTAAAGCAGGGCAAGGGACTTTTCGTGAAGTACTCAACGGAAGAGTGTGTGTGT
>NW_004797498.1:780624-791050 GCF_000002075.1 Aplysia californica
GGAGAGAGAGAGAGAGAGAGAGAGAGAGAGAGAGAGAGAGAGAGAGAGAGAGAGAGAGAGAGAGAAAGAGAGAGCGTGTGCAGGTGTGTGAGCGAAAGTGAACGTGTATATATATTATATGTGACATACATATATCTCTCTCTATAAAATATATTATTCCGTTTGCGCGTCAACGTGTTTGAGTGTGCTGTATGAGTGTGGTTTTTACGCGTGTATGTACACATTGTACTCATTGTACACGTGCAGACCCTCTCACCTCTCAGCGGACTTGTGCTGCTCCCCGCAGTCCGAGCCACCCACGGCGTAGATCATGTTGTCCAGCACCGCCACGCCCACGCGGTTCCGCGCCACGCTCATCGGGTTCCCGTTTATCCACATGTTCTGGCCGGGGTCGTACACATCCAGCGAACACGAGTCCACACTCTCCCCGCAGCGCATCACCCTGCCCCCCACCACGTAGACTAGCCCCTGCAGTGACGTGACCCCGGGGCCGCAGCGAGGTCGGGGGAGGTCCGGCAGACGAGTCCACTCCTTACTCACGGGGTTGTAGCACTCGAAGCACTTGAGGGAATCCATGACTTTGCGGTAGAACCCGCCGACGCTGTAGACGACCAGAGGCTTGCAGGGTTTCCTGGGCCTGTCCAGCGTGTCTCCGCTGTGCTGCTGCAGCTTTCGGAGCTTATCCAGGAGCAGCTGGACACAGTGGGGCAGCTGTTTGATCACGGTGCACTTTTCCAGCTGGTTCTCCAGGAAGCACGGGGCCATGCTGGTCAGCCGGACTTTGTCCAGGAGGTCGACGAGCTGGTTGAGCCGGCGGTCCGTGTCGTGCTCCACCCACCGCACCACCGCCTGGAACACCTGGGTCTCGCACCTGGGGACGGCCGGGGGAAATAGTCGTGAGTTTTAAGGTACTTGCAGCACAAATAGGTCATACTAGCTGGGTACCAATTCAATGAACGGATTCAAAAGAATCGATCGTCAAGTCATTGTGGAACCAGTGCGCACTGCCTGTGAACGGAGGCTTCACTTTTTTTGCAATGACGTCTAAGAAGGCGGACCCTCCCAAAATTAGATCGGTTGACTGAAAATCACTATAAAACGTTTTACGCTTTTTTTCGACACAGTTTAGATAATTTACCAGGAAGGCTACGTGGACCGTATCAGGCTGAGTGGGATGCAACATCCAAGTACATGTACGCGATACTCGACAAAATAATTTCCCACAAAGGAGTGCAACTTACGTCTTCTTCGAGCAACTGTAAAAAGTCATCATACCATAAAAACGCTTTTTAAGACGTTGTTGTTAAGCCCCCCATCGACACAATTTAGATCATTTATAAGGACGGCTTCGACCCTGTCTGACAGGGCCAACCTGGGCTAAGAGGGTTACTATGTCACAGCAGAAGTACCGAGATACTCGATAACACTTCTCCCAACAAGGGAGTCAAACTCGGGTCTTCAGCGTGCGACAGCAAAGCATCTAAGTGCTACATCACAGACGCTAGCACAAACGTGGTGAAGAGGGCAGAACAAGTCAACGAAGCAATAAATAAAAAGACAAGAAAACACACAATGTACGTGAAGATAGTGATTAATTTGTAGTGCAGGGAAACTAAAGATTGGCACAGGCAACCGAAGTACGACGAACAACGTGGTGCGCACTTCGTCATCCAGCTAGCAGAATAAAATTTGATTTAAAAAAAATAAAAAATGTAGTACCGATAATGTGGTACAGATAAAGGAAAAGAACAAGAACCTGAAAACATGCAAACTCATTTAAGTCAAGTGGTTCGTTGAGTGCCCGATAAAGACTAATAAGTACAATGATAAGACGAAGGCCACTGGGTGCTAGAAAAATGCAATACACATAGATGGAAACAATCGGAGGTGAAGAAGTTAATGAAGTGTCTACAATTTACGCTACCCAACCATTACCCCGACTGGAGACTAAACGTATTAGAACGAACGGATAATAGTATAATAATATAGGTCATGTGCACGAAGGAACGGGACAAAAGAACGGGGCCAGAAGGGTGAAAAATGCATCAAACGTGTCTTCACAAAACAGCACAGGCATGTCGCGTTATCAGAAAAAAGGGGGGAGGGGGAGGATTCGTGGAGATTAGGTTGACAGATAGATATCAAAATATCGGTCACTTTTTTCACTAAACTAAGCATAAATTAGCACGGTAGCAATGCTGAAAAGGAATAGAAAACTAGATCATAGCACAGCGCTCACCAACTTCAAAATTACTGTAACTGTTTTACTCCATTGTCCATACAACTTAGCTTATCTAGGAAACAGGCTACTTCAACAATGCCTTTTAGGACCAACTCGGCTGAGTATGACACAGCATTCGGGTAGATAAACCGAGCGAGGCACTCGATAAAAATAACATCGGGACACCCGGGCGAGGATCCAACTTGCGTCTTCTGCAAGCAGCAGCAAATATTTTAACCACTATAAAATACATGTACAACAACTGTCCCCAACTACCGCCCTTGCTATAGTGTGGTCAAAAATTCGTGGCGCAACTTATTGTCAAATATCTCTTCAACTATCGAACATAAACTCTTCAGCTTTTGCACAGTGACTTGTATCAATTTGTCTTTTTAACAGATCAATATTTTTGTAAAGACCTGTAGGCTATATTCTAGAAAATTCCATAAAAAATACTAATAAAAAATCCCAGTTGTTGGTTTCTACTGATTTTAAAAGGTTTACAGCTGGGACGAAATCGCTTTTAAAAGCAAGTCCGTCATTTTTTTCTAATCGTGAGATTGTCTTTATTGAACGCATGTTTTGAGAACTTTCAGTGCAAAAAAAGTGTTCACTATAAAATTAATTTCTTGCAACTAGTTTTGCCACTAAAAAGTGTCATTGGTGAGCTGTGATGTAACCCATATTCGTATACAAAATGTGTGTGAGGTGCGGGAAGTGCTGTGAACAATTCTATTTTCCGCGTGAAGGGGGTTTGTACTGTTTTATATAAATTTATGAAGAAGAGTTTTTTAGTCTAGCCTTAATTGTTGTGGAAAAATATGATTAAGTTAAGACAAACTGAGACAAGACAGGGAAATTGACACGAGCTGGAAACGACGAAAAGAAACCTCTCCGACAGAACATCTATTAACAACAAAAAAGTAGTGATAGTACAAAACAGACCATATTCCCCAAGTCTGAGAATAGACACGATGCAAGACCAAAGAATACAAGAATAGGAAGCAAACATGTTTCGTAATAGACGAGCTGTACGTGTGAGACACACTTTCTAGTGTAATTAAAGACAACGTGGGAGGTATAAAAATAGAATCATTGCACAAGAGCAGGCGGTGCAAGGCCCTTGAGGATACAAGAGTATAGAATAGGATGTTTAAAATATTTTAAAAAAACAATTCTCGCGACAGTAAAATACAAACCTAATATTGAGCTCGTCTTGCTTAACAATGTTAATCATATCCTCGTGCTCCAACGTCAAAAACTCATCATACTTTATAACTTCGCAGAAATGTTCGTGGATGTATTTCTTCGCCTTGGCCTCCAAATCCAAACACCCGTGAATTGCGGCAAAATTTGCAAAACCGATGCAGTTGCTGGGTTCCAGTTGCTGCTCCATAAACAACGTACATGCTTCTATCACGTGGGTCATTTCTAAGAATATCGCCGACACCAGAAGCGCCTGGACGTTCTCTTGGGTGACGAGAATCTCGTGGGTGTAGGCAAACTCCACGAGGATCCTGAGTGTTGGTGGTGTGATGTTCGGTTCTCGAATGGTCACCTCGCTACAAGAGGCTTCCATCATGCCGTTCGTGAACATCGCACGGAAGTAGGCGCTGCATGCCGCTAGAACAATCCGGTGCGCACGTATGCACTCCCCGTTCACGTTCAGCGTGATATCACAAAGACTCCCCTCCAACCGAAACTCGTTCATGGCGGCCAGAGCTTCCGTCGGGTATTTGTAGATGTGAAACCGTGTGCTGCCATCTACGCCGTGCTCCGTCAGCAGAGGACGCATCATGTAACAGGAAGTGGGCATTTGCCGGCGCATACGTTCCAACAGCTCTTCCGTTTGAGGATCGTCTGCTTGAGGTCGGGCATCGTTGTAGCGAAGAGGGCGAAGCCGCGTCGCGGACGGGTGTCCTTCCAGCCTCGCTGCTCCGCCGGTGCGAGAAGAGGTCTGTCGGTGAGAAGCTGAGGTCTGGTGATGAAAGTTCGAAGCCATTGAATACGTGGTTGTCTGGTGTGCTGAGATCTCCGTTACAGCCAGGCAGAGCACAGCACTCCATCACTCTGTACAACGACAAAGAGAAAAAGGCAGAGAATACCAATGAGAACACAAGCAAAGCAACTTACTTTAAGTTTCAGCTTGAGAAAAGTTACAGACAAACAGGCAGCAAAAAGTAGGTTCATGGGGGGAAAAGATAAGAGAAAAAAATAGTTTAACCCACGCACCGTGTGGTCGATAAGGTAAAGTTGAGACACACCCTCCAAACAGTATACCATAACCAAACAACAAAAAAGAAAGATTTTTAAAAAAAATAAAACCTCCAACTCCAAAGATCCCCCCTCCCCCTAAAAAAACAACACAACAAAACTAAACATTAAATAACAACCCCCCCCCCCCCCCTTAAAAAATAAAATTACAAAAAGCACACAAAACACCGACAGATAATAAGAAATAATCGCCTCATACGACTTATTGCACTGAAGACTAAACTAAAGTGATGACTGAGGATCATTTCAGCTGAAACCAAAACTAATTATTGTTTTAAACACACACACACACACACACACACACACACACACACACACACACACACACACACACACAACAACAACAACAACAACAACAACATACACACACACTAACACAGACAAAGACAGAAATAGAGACTGGGACAGCAGAAAAGGAAAGAGAAAGTCCGTGAAAGACGGAGAGAGAGCGAGAGGGAGGGGGGGGGGGGGGGAATCTACGAATGTTCGTGTGTGCGTAATGTGTCCGGTTGATTGGTTGACTTTCTGGGGTTTTCTAAACTCTGCTTGTTTCCTGGTTTGCTTTGTGATACAGGTTTAGGAAAGTAGAAGAAGAAAATATTACGAAGACAAACCATTTTTTACCCCCCCCCCCTCAAAATACAATTACAATTTTAAAAATGGAGAATTTTGAATAACATAACCAAATAAAAAACAGCAAAAAATCTAAATGGGAAACGCGGTGCATTCCTCTCGACAACGAAGTCGTGTTGATAATATCATTATTATGACGATGAGAAAGCAAAACAGAGCAGACCGCACTCTCCACGACGAGATGCTTGTGACTAGTCATGGACAGACTGAAGGTCAACCGGCAGCGGAACAGACCAGGCGCAAACTCAGACCTGGCGCAAACTCTGCTGTGCATGCAGCAGACGACCTTCGAATCCGCCGGCCCTCTGAAAACAGCAAGTCATGGAACAGTTCACCCAGAAATTCCGCGCGCTGGAATTCAAGAGAAGTGGCGCAAACTTGTCCCCGTCGTTCTTTGTGAGCTAGCTCGTAGCTGTATTGTGGCCCTCGGGAAGTAAGGGCTCACACAAACATCCATTATTGTTGTTCCGAGCTAAAGCAAAAGCTGTACATCGCAACCGGCACAATTTAAAGCACTTAGGGGGCGGGCTGCGTCGGCACTAGCTTTCGGGGCCATTTCGGGTTGTGTAAAACGCTTCATCCTACTTAAGACTGGTAGGCCTACGTAGAAATTCGACTGACAAAACAAGTCTCAATACATGTAGTATACGCTAGAATACATCCTTAATCTATGACTTCGAGCTTTTGTTTAAAAATTGAGAGTCTTTCCAAGTGACAAGTCTACTCAGAATTATACGCCGAGAATACGAATCAGCCAACTCTCAGAAAACTGCAAGTCATGGAACGCATAATTCCCGCGCGTTGGAATTCAGAGAACGCGGCGCATTCGCTAGTCCCGGCAGTTCCTTCTACACAAGATCACGGGGAGGGGGGGGGGGGGAGGGGGTACTCTCAGTGATCATGTAAAGTGCTCTAAACTTAAAACTATTTATTCATTTATTTATTTACTTATATTTATCAATTTATTATTATTATTATTATTATTATTATTATTATTATCATTATTATTGTAGTTGTTGTTGTAGTTGTTATTATTATTATCATTTTTGTTATTATTATTATTCATCATTATTGCTGGTGTTTTATTAATATTATTATTATTTGTATTATTATTATTATTATTATTATTATTATTATTATTATTATTACTATTATTATTATTACTACTATTATTATTATTATTATTATTATTATTATTATTATTATTATTATTATTATTATCACCATCATCATTATGGGATGGCGAAATGTTTGTGAAGCCCCTCCCCCTCCCGGCCCTCCACCCCCCCTTGTTTCTACACACACACACACACGCACGCGCGCGCACACACACACACACACACACACACACACACACACACACACACACACACACACACATCCCAGTTCATTTGAACAAAAGAACCAGCTCAACCACAGAAGGAAAAACAAAGTTCCATCTCAGTCTCAGTAATACGCTTTTGAGATACCTGAATACACAGTTTTCACGCACTGTAAATTTCCCCTGAGTCAACAACAAACTTAATTTGGTTTTATCTCAGATGATAAAGGAATAAGAGTTTTATCTTTTACATATTATGTAGAGACAGTACAGGGGAGGAAACACACGCTTCCAAACACTAAAGATTTCCAGTTAGAACCTTGTTATTCTGTAAGAGTAGGAGAAAACTCGAGGGGAGAGCGGACAGCAGGAGATCTTCAGAGGCAGAACCCCCCTCAAGCAAGTGTTTCGGCCTTAACGTCCTGACACTCTAAGGGGGCCAGGCCACACTCAGGTCATGACTCCTGAGTGCTCTCCTGCTGTTTCTGTTTGTTTGCTTTCTGAAATATTAGTGAGATAGAAAAAAGCACAGTACCTACCTAATGAATACTGACACAAAAACGGTCATATAGTAGTGCTGGGTACAGGAAAGATACACAGAAACATTAGAAGGGGAGTACAGAGTATTGCACATTGATAGATAAAAGTACTTCCATGGCGTTGTGCAAAGGAAAAACACACGGGCTGAAACATTAGAGGGACGGTATAAAATATAATGTCTGTGGTGCTCTCCAGCCACCCGCCCCTCTGTGTGACGTGTGATGGCAACACAGAAAACGCCATTTTATTGGTAACGTTTAATTTTGTTCCGAATAAACAGGCACTAGTGGTGGAACAGTATAATACAGCAACCTTGGCCTAAAAGTGGACGTTTTTTGTTTTTAGTTTGGGGGGGGGGGGGGGGGCAGGAGAATTCTGAGTAAGCAATCATATGCTGTTTAGTTCTCAATTAACAACAGAACCCCCCCCCCCCCCCTCACCACCACCCACAAGATCGGGGGTCGATGAGTAATCCTCATTATGAAAAACTTTAATTAAGAGAGAGATTAGTGACGCGGCATTCCTGTTCATTTTGGCATCCTTCTGGCGAGACACCATAAAATGAAAAGAAATATACGGTGAAAGCAACAATTAAACGCTTAAAAATTAACCAAATGATAAGATCTGTAGTTCTAATTTGTTAACGTACTGAACTACTTTCTCAAATGTAGAACAACACCACACTCACATGACAAATAATACTTTTCTTTTCTTGTCTAACTGCGTTGATTAAAAAAGTCATTTCATGTGCCATTTTGCTATTATCTTTTCAAAAAAATCACCATTTACCCCTTCTCGCCTGCCTGTTTCAGTACATAAAGGCTACAGGAGAACAAGATAAACCTTACCTTTGTAATCGCACACATAAAAACAACTCTAAAACTCTAAATACGGATTCAAAAGTATCAACCACGTCAATATGTACGAAGCATGCAGGAATGTTGTGTTACTCGTTAAAGCCAGGAGCGCTACTATCTGTAGATTCCATCTTTACACAACTCAGCACTTTTGCTAGCCTCCACTTGAAATGCACGATACAAAAGCCAGAAAGTTTGGTCGCAGCTTTGGAACTTTCTAAATACTTATAATGAAAGTATTGAGTTGAGTGATCACAAATAAGCAAAGTGAAGCAATATTATTTTTGAACAGGACCTATTAAGTCTTTGGCGAACTTAACTTTTTATCGGAAATTTAATGATTACTTTTGGAACGAAGTTGTAAAAAAAAAAAAAAATTTGCTGAGTTAAAAATGCTACGTATTTCCTTTCTTTGTCACCTCGGAATACTCTGAGAACAACAGTCACCCTTAGCTCTTTCACGACAGAGACCAATTATATTATAATCCTTTCGAAAACACAGATTAAATTAAAGGCATTCTTTAAGACGAAGTTGACCCAAATAAAACTGTACATAAAAGAAACAAAATCTTAGAACCAAGGAAAAAATCAAACTCAAGAAAGAGACTCGCTATCTCTTTGTTCTCGTATCAGCAAAACTTACAAAACGTAGACTCATCCTCGTCAGACAATCAATGCACATGTAATCGTCTAGTTGCACAGTAAAGCCAAAGAGCTGTCTGCAAGAACTATAAAACACACGCGTAAACGCCATGGCCGTGTTATCACAAAGAGAGTCAGTCCGACTGACTGATATTATCTGGCAGATACATCACACGTCCAGCCGTCCTCTCGTTTCGGCCACGCGAGTCATGATTCAGTCAGTCGTCATCTCCTGCCAAGAGACTCTTCCTCCCAGTTGTGGGCGAGAGCGAGTCAGCTGTCGTCACCTCGGTCGCCGTCTGTACACCGTTCCACCTGCCGCCTTTGTGGGGCTCCATTGTGCCGAGTCATTGCTCTAGTGCCCAGCAGGAAGGACCACGGCGAAGCAGGATGCGGGCAAAAGTGTTCTTTTTGTGAGACTTGGACGCCCTCCTCGACGCAGACAAACTACATGTATTTAAAAGAAGACGCCCTACTCGACGCGGAAGCCAGTGCAAAGGCGACGCCCTACTCGACACATAGCCATTTCAAAGGCTGGCTCCCCGCTGTGTAATCACTGGAAGTGTTTTACGGCCCTACCGACATTATTTTGGTCATAAAAGAGGCAAGCTGTTTTGACCCTGAATGTCAGGGCTGATCCAGATTGGGTAGGGTATTATTACATTCCGGCAGACAGATGGAGATCGGCACAATGTGAATAATCTAGAAGGTTGAGTATGATAAAATGTTTCGGCAAAAAGACCGGGATAATGGATAAAAATTCTCCCCATGCGAAATCGAACTCGGGTCTTCTGCGTGCGACAGTGAAGCCCCCCACAACTCCACCACAGACGTCGGTGGTTTAGCGTAAGGAAACGGCAAGATGGAAAGAACAGATGTACAGAATCTATCAGTGATGCCCTCCAATCACCGTATATATCAGGAACAGATTGGGACAACAGTCAGTAACTCAGACCAGAAGTACGAGCAGACAAAATCAGAACAAAAACCACCGCCGCTGAGGAAGAGAAATATGTTCTCAGTTGTTGTTTTATTTATTAGAGGTGTCACGACTAGAGCGTAACATAAAAAAGAAAAGGAGGAAAGAAAAGGTCACTATGAAGACGCTAGACAGAAAATTTAAAAGGACGGAGCAAACCACATGCGAGTGTTAAGAGGCCAGCTAATAACAATCTTTTTTTTCAAGTCAAGTATAGTGACCCATCGAACATTCAAATAAAAAAGTGGGAGGTAGAAGGATGCTCGACTGGTGTTGTTGTTTTTTTTAAGTTTCAGTTTTAGTAACAGTTTTACGGCACTTGCAACACAATAAGGTAATATAAGTGCTGAAGATTAGAGGAGTTACATGAGCAAAGATTAACAAACACAAAGTAAAATATTTTTAGTTTTAGTAGAGATTTTACGGCATTTGCAACACAATAAGGTCATATTATAAGTGCCGAAGATTAGAGGTGTTACAAGAGAGTAACAAACACAAAGTAAAAGGAGGGGAGATAAGGACGATAGATGTTTGATAGAAAAGAATGAGCAAACCACACCAGAGCACCCGCCAACAACCAACTGAGCCCGCTGAACATTCAGATTTTTAAAAAAATTAAAAATTGGTAGGTTGGAGGATGCTCGACTGGTGTGGTTTGCTTTGTCTTTCCAATCAAACCTAACAATCGCCCTTATAATCTCTCCTCCTCCTTTTTTTTTGCACGCTACTCTCTAGTAATACCTATAATGCTCAGCACTTCTATTCGTTGATCTAATTGTGTTGCAACTGCCGTAAAACCCTTACTAAAACTAAAAGAAACAAAACAAACCAAAACATAACATCCGCAAAAAAAAGTCCTGACGCCTAATCCCGTGACGTCTTGAAGTAGGTCATACTATCATGTGAGGAACAGTGTACAAGACACTCAAGATTGTGATCATCTAATCGAAATCCATACC
>NW_004797498.1:791150-793042 GCF_000002075.1 Aplysia californica
TCTCTCTCTCTCTCTCTCTCTCTCTCTCTCTCTCTCTCTCTCTCTCTCTCTTCAATTTTCCACTAGTTAAAAAGTAATGCAGTGTTATTAGGAAACAGAAACGGAAAGGCCCGTTAAATGTTTTTGGGGGATTTGTTTGTTTATTTATTTGGCTACTATATCAGTTCAGTTCATGCCTGGTTCTGTTGGCTTGATTGGTTAGCCCTGCTTCTTGTAGAGAAACATAAAAAATAATAATGAAAGAAAAAAAGAAATTGTGAGAAAATGAGATAACTGTACAATTAAGGGGAGTTCGTTTCCAGAAGTCGTCCAGGGAACCTCTTTGATTAGCAGTCTAAGGGAAGGAATAACGATGTTTTTAAAATCTAACCAGGGGAAATAACAAGAAGAAAGAATTTGGGTTTGAATGATCTCTTGTGTCATTTCTCGGTCTGTAACATTATTTTTTTTGCAAGCGAGATTATGTTACTGTATCTTTTTTTGTAGTACGAGAGTGAAAAAAAAACCCATTGTTGCTCTCTGTTGACATTAAAAGATATTTAAATTTACATGGCTATATTATAAGTGAGAAGATAAATCGCGATGATTAAGTTCTACGAAGTATATGAGACATTAAGCTCTTTTAAAACAAAAAACAAAATTGAAATTACAACTGAATTTGCCAATTGTACTTGTACTTTAATCTCCTTGATATAGAGTTATCTCATTTGCGTAGTAGCCAAGGAGCTTAGAACTACTTTTAATCTCCTTGGTAGTAGTCTAGTGTAAATCTACGGTTGAAATGCTTTGGAAAAAGAGGGGGTGAGGTGAAAATTTAAAGAGAGAGAGAGAGAGAGAGAGAGAGAGAGAGAGAGAGAGAGAGAGAGAGAGAGAGAGAGAGAGAGAGAGAGAGAGAGAGAGGAAAGAGCGTGCACACAAACACAAACACACATACATATGAAAGAGAGGCAGTCAGAGAAACAAGCAAACAAAATAAAACTGCGAGAAAAATAAGGGCAGATAAAAAGGGAAAAAAATTGGGGGAAGGGAAATTTATTTGTAAGACTACTGGAGAGAGAGAGAGAGAGAGAGAGAGAGAGAGAGAGAGAGAGAGAGAGAGAGAGAGAGAGAGAGAGAGAGAGAGAGAGAGAGATGCGGTGAGACTCAGAAAAGGGGAGGAGATGGAGAGGGGAGAGAGATGGAGAGGGGGTGGGGGAGAGACCCTTCTAACTGAAACTCTTTAATGTTCAAGTAACAAACGAAAAAAAATTAATTAAATAAAAATACGGAAGAGAGATAAGGACGATAGATGTTTAATAGGAAAGAAGGAACAAACCACACCAGAGCACCCGCACAACCCCTTTCATCATATCAAGACTAATCAATATAACGACGTCGCGAGAAAAATAAATGTGGATGGAGCTGTCTGCCAATGATGCCCCCTTCCCCCCTCCGTTCTCTTTTTTACGCCAGACGTTACACAAAAAAACACAAAAAAACAAGGTATGCCCCACATTTCTAGGGGGGGGAGATGCTGAGTCACGGCGGTAATAGAGATGTAATATTATTTCTCTCTGATTGTCATGGTATCTATGTCCCACATTCGAGCTAAGCAGCAAAACAACATGATGACTTCGTACTTTTTAAAAATAATAGGCAGACCAGGGTTATACTGTTTAATGACGAGGTTTGCTGACTCCGTTACCGCGGTTACACAATGTTCCTACTGGGACAAACATAAGCTACAAGTACAATGAAAAGCAATTTTGTTTCTTATACAACATCACCAGTTGTGAACAGACAAACACACACGCACACACGCACGCACGCACACACGCACGCACGCACACACACACGCACATACACTCACACACACACACACATATACACACACACTCACACTCACCGCCCTA
>NW_004797498.1:794635-802477 GCF_000002075.1 Aplysia californica
TGTGTGTGTGTGTGTGTGTGTGTGTGTGTGTGTGTGTGTGTGTGTGTGTGTTGTTTAGTGCATACGCGTAGTTACTAACACACAAAGCGAGGCGCGCGTCGCTGGGCGGGGATTATCAATCAACAACCACGATCTCCAACAATAGTCGAGCTCTTCATCAATGCATGTCAATCAAAGGAGGGATTTATAGACTTGACGGTGTGGTCGATTCGCATATCCTGCTTTAGATAACAAATGCTCAACCTAAAAAAGGTTGCTTATTGGCATACATTAGTTCCGACTGAAAGACAGTGATAATAAAGTACGACGTGCTTTTGTAAAGGGTTAATACAACGTTCAATATAGTGTAGGTTATCTGAAGAGGTAGCATTTCCAACAAAGCAGAACCACGAAAACAAACATGAACACTCCAATTACAAGAGCTAATAACTTGGCATTCAAATGAAGGTCTTTCGCTTGTTTGTTTTATGTTCTAATAAACGTGTTTGCAGGACTTGTTACACAATTTTAAAAAATTAGATCACAATATAAGAGCCCAAGATTAGAGAGAATAACAGACATAAAAAAGGGGAGGAGATAAGGACAACAGACGTTTGATGGGGAAGAAGGAGTAAACCACACTAGAACACCCACAAGGTCATTTTCCAGCAAGATAGTATTAAAAGTATATTATACCACGACAACAACTAGAGCAATAGTTGCAAATACAAGGAAGGAGGGAGGGGGGGGGGACAAAAACAGGAATCATACCTGTAATTGAATTAGTAACGGTAGACGTTTTACACATCCATTGACATAATTAAAATTAATTTTGACCATTAAGGAGGCGGGCAGCGTTGACTGCCTGACAACGCCAATCCAGACTGAGAGGGGACACACCGTCCAAAAAGAAAGACGGAGAAATGTCTTTAATTTTTAAATATCCCGACTATGGAACTTCACAAACAGCTATGCACAGCAAATAGCGATCGAAAACAAAGTGACTATCAATGTGCTCATGACGCAGATTATGTATGACAGTGTCTATATATAATGTGCATATCGCTCAGTTTTATCTCTGCCCATTAAACAAACAAACCGAAATAAATTTAACTGTTGATGTTTAGTATAAGGTTTTACGGCGCTCGCAACTGCTAAGGTCATATGAGCGCGCGAAACACAAGTTGTTCACCTCTGCGAAAGTTCACTTCACGACTGGTAACTAATTTACTTGATGTTTTTACGCCCCCACCGACACAACTTAGATAATTCAGAAGACGGGCTTCAACCCCTGCCTATCAGATACTTCAGAAGACGGGCTTCAACCCCTGCCTATCAGATACTTCAGAAGACGGGCTTCAACCCCTGCCTATCAGGGCCAGCCCAGGCTGAGAAAGAGACCGATCCAAAATCACACAACAAACAAAATCTTAGAAAGAAAAGAAAAGGGAGTAAAACACCCAAAACATACGTTTTCAAAAGAAGAAAGCAGGCTGTTCTGTCAGCCACGATGACATAATAGCAAACAAATACGTAGCTTTATTAATTTAGTGCGTTTTTCCTACAGTGACATCATGTAACAAAAATACTACCCAGAATAATTATGATGAGAATACGAAATAAAATTATCCCATAAAAGCCCAAGAACAGTTTGGATCTATTGAAGGCAAAGGCACTGTAAATGCCCTATAATGTGTCATCAGAACAACAATAGAACTTGCCCTAGAAGTTCAGAAAGATCTTCATTTTTAAGCTGTATAGACTACACCAAGGCATTCGACAAAATAAGGCACGACAAGATCTCGACATGCTTGAAGTCCTCAATATTGACGGATAGGACTCAGGGATTATCAAGAGTATGTACAGGGATCAAACCGCAGCAATACGAATAGAAAACGACACCAGGAGACTAAAAGAGGAGCCAGATAGGGAAGTATACTTTCACCAGACTTGTTCTCCCTGTACAGAAAAAATATCATGAGACACATAAATGCCAGGTATCTCGATAAGGGGACATAATATTATAAACAATCTAAGATATGCAGACGGCACAGTCCTAATAGCAGAAGATGAAGAACTCCTACAGAATCTATTAAATGCCATCGTACAAGAGAGTGACAACATGGGCTTAAGCCTAAACATCAAGAAAACCGAAACAATGGTGATAAGCAGAAAAACTTCAACCCCAACAAGCAATATCAAAATTAATGATACCACCCTCAAGCAAGTACAACATTTTAAATATTTGGGGACCATTATATTATCAGATGGGAGATGTCACATCGAAATTAAAAGCCGCATTTGCCACGCACCACGCAAAAGCAACCTTCCACAAAATGAAAGATACTCACAAACATCAATCTGTCACTGGAAACAAGAAAAAAAGTACTGAAAAGTTACATTGAGCCAATCCTATTATACGGGAGCGAAGCATGGAGAATCAACAGACAGCTGGAAAGAATAATTGAGGCGACAGAGTTGTGGTTCATGAGACGCATGCTGCGTATCCCATGGACAGCTAGAAAAACAAATGAAGACGTCTTGATGGAAGCAAATTGCAGACGACAGCTTATGAGGCGGGGTCAACGCTCGGTGTTTTTGTCGAAATAACGACAGATCATCGTGTTTGAGGCGATAAAATACTAATTTGTAATGATCTCACAGTCTCGAAAAAAATTAGGCTCCATATATTTGTTATAGTGATTGTACTCTGTTAATGTGGAGATGTTTAGTGCTCTTGGTACTCTTTTATTGTCTGTCAAACATGGGGTTGCAGCCAGTGACTGACGTTAACAAATTTGATCAAGTTTAAAACAACTACCATTTTCTTAAAAATTGACTGAGAGGTTAAAGAATGGTACCAAAATGCTCAGTGGATGTAGGCCTTTCAAATGGAACTGATAAATTTGGCATACAACTACTTTGAACATTTAGTTTCTGGTACCTACAACATGGCTGGGAGCTGCAAGAACAACAGACACCATTGCTGCAACGCAAGACAAAGTGAAGTGGAGGTCCATGATCGCCCACGCCGGTCGGCGAGGCACCGGATGATGGTGATGACATCATGTAGCATCTTTTAGGGGTAAGTGTTTTGCGGCGCTCACAACTGCATATGGTCAAATGAGCGCACGGGACACATTAAACATTTTCAGTTGGTTGAGCATTTTGAATTTTGTCCGGGTGGCGACCGAATCCTACTCTAATCGATTTCAATTGGATCTTTAACGTGCGCAAATTGCAAACAGGACCTGTCAGATTTTTCACCCTTGTCCGAGAAGGCTAATCTTTCAAACCATAAGATCAGGAGTGTGGGTGAAAGAGTGCAGTAAGAAGCAGCCAAGGAGTAGCAGTAAAAAGGCTGCAGAAAGAGTTAGAAGACCAGAGGAGGGGGCAAGGGAGGTAAGGGAGGGTGGGGTCAGAAAGTGGAGACGAAAGCAGACGACAGAACAATGCTAGAGAACAGGAAAGGAGGTGAAAAGAGACAATTTTTATAGAAGAAAAATTTCCGTCGCTATCCGGATTCGAACCTGGGACCTATTGAATGAGTGGCGAACACCTTTTAAGCTCTAGGCCACGAAAGCCCCCATGTAGCATCTTTATAAAGGTCGCACCACAGGGCGAGGGGAAGGGGATGCGGCGCTGACTGACATCCGTGTTCCGAGGAAAATGACGCAGCACAACTTCGGAAAAGCGCATATCGCGTGGATCAATTCGAAAACAGCAGCCGGAGTCTCAGTCTGCAACGTCATTGAATTGTGCGTGCGTGTGTGTGTGTGTGTGTGTGTGTGTGTGTGTGTGTGTGTGTGTGTGTGTGTGTGTGTGTGTGTGTGCGCGCGCGTGCGTGTGTGCGCGTGCACCTCTCATCCCCATGCCCCCTGCCCTCACCCTCCCCCTCAAAAGGGGGGGGGGGGCACTTGCAACACAATCAGGTCATTTAAGTGCCGAAGATTAGGTGTTACAAGAGAGTAACAAACGTAAAAAAGAAGGAGAGATACAGACGATAGTTGTTTGATAGGAAAGAAGGATCAAACCACACCAGAGCACCCGCCAACCACCCACAGAAGTTCATTTACATAACTTCTCCGCGAAGGAATTTTTCGTTTTAGTCAGAGTTTTACGGCACTTACAACACAATAGGGTCATACAATGACATGTGCCGAAGATTAGAAGTGTTACAAGAGAGTAACAAACACAAAAAGAAGGAGGAGAGATCATGACGATAGATGTTTGATAGGAAAGAAGGACCAAACCACACAAGAACACCCGCCAACCACCCACGCACAGGAATTGAGCTTGTGCATGTCTTCTTAGGGAAACAGCAAATATTGTTACCATAATACTCCGACGTTGTCCCCCCCCCCCCTTTTTTTTTTCCAACCAGGACAAAACAGAGACAAAAGATCAAACATAGCAGAAAACACGAGAGTGAGGGACGCCATCCGTCTTGTCGGGGTCAGGAAATATAATTCCAAGCTCTAAAGATAAAGAGTGATCACTTGGTAGCACAATGATAACGACAGTCATCATTCATCTCACAAGGAGAAACCTGTCTCACAGACTCAGACTCACAGATACCGACACACTTGCGGTCAAATAGAACCGGACAGAAGTTATACACAGACTACCAAAAGTAATACACAGATAGTTGTTTTTTTTAATGACCAAAATCACAAGGACCAAACAAACCGAGTGCGGCCAAAGGTTCAATCAACAATGCTTAAATTAATACAAAAAAGTGCTACATATGATTAATATATGACTTTGTTAGGTTATGAGTGTGGTGCTATGAACGTAATACCATTTCCAACACTATAAAAGTTAACTGAAGAGATAAAGCCTCGCAGTCAAACGTCCATCTCCGATAATACTGAGCCAAGTTGGTGGCGAGGCTTCAAAACTCCACACACAATTAAAGTTCAAGAATTCTCCCCCACAACAGAGACCAGCATGATACCAACTTTGCACAAGGCGCGCCACTGCCAGGCTGTCCAAGTGTTTAATGTCCCTAACAACACTCTTAGGTTAGGCTAAGAGGTGGAGCTAGGCTATAAGAGGAAAGTTTGGTTTCTTTGAGCAAACAGAAGGCACATTGACACAATAATGGTCATTTAGTGCTTGGAAAAAGTAAAACATACAGACAGAAACAACAGAGGCAAAGTCAAGAAGTAGGATCTTCCAGTGACGCCCTCCAAACACACGCAAAAAGGAAAGTTTGGACGACAAACCGAAGAACAATTCTTTGTCGACGCAGCGGACAAACATGACAAGTCCAATCCGTTTCGTTCTTGTAAGAGTTTTACGGCGCTCGCAACTACTATATTTAGGTCATATGAGCGCCAGAAGATTAGAGGTGTTACAAGAGAGTAACAAACATAAAAAGAAGAAGGGGAGATAAGGAGGATAGATGTCTCATAGGAAAGAAGAAGCAAACCACACCACAGCACCCGCCAACCACCCACTTGTCCGATCCGCAAACAAAATGCAATGTTGTGGCACTTTTAAAACCATCTTAAACAATTCAGAAACAAAATACCTCATAACCGTATACATCTAAAAGTACGCATGTTGTTACCTGCCTCTTGAAGTTTCAAATAAAGAAAGAAGAATAGAAAAATCTGTATGAAAACCCCATCCAGAAAAAAACGTAATGCTCCTTTAACAAAGTTCCCAACAAAACAGCGCGTCTTCAACTTCAATTTCAAGCGTTGTCAGATGACCAGACCGCGCGCGCGCAATGGGAGCTAGGTAAACCAGGATGGAACTATTGCTCGCTCGCCGGACGAAAGAGCCAACAACCAGGATGTACTATTTATGTGGAAAAAATAAAGGGCCGGTCCTGGCTTTCTTCAAATGTAATTGTCAGCATGACAGCCACCCCATAATCCTCAAGTACAAACAGACCCGGATTTTTAAAATGCTGAAAAAAGTAAAAGAAGGAGCTGGCCACGCCAACACACACACACACACACACACACACACACACACACACACACACACACACACACACACACACACACACACACACAAACGCACTCATGCACGCACAAACACCCCCCCCCCACACACACACATACACAAACTACTCAGCAAATTATGCGCACTGAAACGTCAACATTCTATATTACCTCATGAAGCACATAGTCAGGACTCCATAAACGAGGAATATGTACACATAATAATAATAATATATTTACATTGGCAATGATCACAATGAACACACGACTTTATATTCACTACCGACGCCCGTCTTATAGTCTTCCTATCACAAAAACCAATATACATAAAAATCTCACAGCGAGCCTGCCACAAAGAACGCTCAGTGACTATTCAAATCATGTATCCTGGTCCTACTTTAGAAAGTAAAACAAGGTGTGGTCGAGAGGCGGGGCAACCTTGGCAGGGTGGGAAAGAAGCAGACCAGCTCTCCTTGTCTTCTGTTGTGCTACCGACTACGTTTTTTATGGTCTGTTTGCACTGTGTTCACTGACGTCATCAAAGCCACACTCTGAGACAAATAAATGACTTGGCTCAATCCTTACGTCAGGCAACAGCAGAGACCCTGAGTATCTGTCCTGTCTCTGGGGGTTAAAAATGGAATTTCTTCTTCTTTTTCTTCTTCTTCTTTTTCTTCTTCTTCTTCGTGTGTGTGTGGGGGGGGGGGGGTGTGACTCATCTCTGGAATCGCGTACGCTGAATTCTGATTACATGATAAAATACTCAATAAATAGCATTGTGTACAGGGCATATCCCCACTCAACAGAAAGCTATATATGCCCTTTAAATCTATTGTCACCCAAGAAGACACTCGACACTCAGAAATATTATCGGCTTCCAGTGAAGCTTAGAGTGAAAGCAGCCAGCTGATTAACTTTGATAATTCGCTCAAACACTAACAAACTGATAAGATGTTTTTGCCGTCTATAGCCGGGTACCTATTCTCACCTGCGTGAAATGAGGAAAACGCGGGTACAGATAGATCTAGTGCTTTTCCCCCAAGAGCACAACGTCGAGCTCCAGACGGGGTTTGAACCCACCACCGTTGCGAGCCCAACAGCCTAACCACTAGACCACCGCTGCAACGTGTGTTCATCAAAAGCTATCTTCGATGAACGGAAGAGCTTGAAACGACGCACTCAAATAAAATGTAGCCAAAGTTTATTTTAACCTGATTAACGCCCAAAAAAGCATGTCCCTCCAGAAGGTCTCCTCAACCCCAAATTTCCATAAGACACCGTGATTCTTTTCGCGAAAAGCGTCATAAAACAGTTGAGCACACGTTGAAATTACCTGTCCGACTGGAAAACCGATTCCAATCATAAAGTCGCGGATTCAAATTCTCGTCATGGCCGGCGTCGGCCGGTGCGCGATCGCGAATCGATGGTCCCACGACGACATGACGGCGCGGTTTTCTCATTCGCCCGCCTACGTTAACCCTTCAGCCGGCAATGGGAGGTTTTAGGTTTTTTTTACTCTTATCAAAGCAGATAGATCCGCGTCACAAAAACGCGAGCAGAATTCGAAACTGGAGGGGTGTTGGAGGACAATGACAATTTACATCCACTGAAAGCAGTACACATTATAATGTAAATAATGAAAATAATAGTACATGTATTAATAACAGTTTAGTTTCAGTACATGTTTTACGGGGCTCGCAACTGCATTATAAGGTCATATGACGGCCAGGAGATTAGAGGTGTTACAAGAGAGTAACAAACATAAAAAAGAAAAAGGGGAGATAAGGACGACAGATGTTTCATAGAAAAGAAGAAGCACATTACACCAGAGCATCCGCCAACTACCCACATGTGTATGTAACAGCAATAATAATAATAATAATAATAATAATAAATAATAATACAA
>NW_004797498.1:804495-805647 GCF_000002075.1 Aplysia californica
TTACAAATAAATAATTAAATAGATCAATAAATAAATAATAAATAAATACTTTTTAGAATGAATGAATGAATGAAAGAATGAATGAAGGAAGGAAGGAAGGAAGGAAGGACAGAATGAAATGAATAAGCAAATACATACATGTGTTTCGAATTTAGCAGGGAGCAGAGAGGATGTTCAAAACTGTGCGTAAATGTATGGGGGGAAAAATCAAATCGCATTTTAAGACAAGAAGAGATTGAACTGATTTTTTAAAAATAGCAAAGGATCTTAAGGAGCCAAATTTGAAATAGGACAATCATAAGAGTTGACATGCCTCCTCGTATTCACGTTTTGAACCAATGTAATCTACTCACCACCACCCTCCCCCATCCCAGATTTTCACAAATATAATGTTAGGGAAAAAAACATTTAGAAAAAACCAAATTCCGTGTTATTCTTTAAATGACCACCACTATGCCCATGTGCTTCTCTTTACTCAAACAAACAAACAAATAAACACTGCTCCATCATTCTCCCAGTCGACAGACCTCGACCATTTACCGTGTTTCCTTCATCATAATAATTATACACGTTTGGCACATTCACGAGAATGCATAACGACGCAATTACTTTGGCACAGCTCTAGCGCAATTATGAACACAGCAATCAGCTTGAAACCACATGCGTATCTCTATCCATCTATCATCAGAGCGTCCACTCTCTTTACACTACAGAACGGCGACGAGTATGTGTGGGAGGTTGTTCGACGGAAAGGTGGGGGGGGGGGAACAAGGCGGACTGAGCGAGCGTGAGCGTAAAGAGTGAAGTGTAGCGGATATTATGGAATAATGTAGCAAGGCGCGTCTGTTAGATTGGATCGTTTAGTTTTAGTGTTTTACGGCACTTTATCCACCACAGTCAGGTCATATAAGTGCCGAAGATAAGAAATGTTACAAGAGAGTAACAAACCCAAAAGATGAAGGAGAGATTATATCGGGAAGGTCGGCATACACAAAACACACTTTTTCAAAACAAAAATTCGACAAGGACTGAACACACTAAAGGCGTTCGTCCAAATATCCGCGAACAAAACACCACGCTGGCTTCGCCTTTCAAATTCGATGTATTACACACACACACACACACACACACACACACACACACACACACACA
>NW_004797498.1:806970-809152 GCF_000002075.1 Aplysia californica
GTGTGCAATGCAAGTGTCCCTGCGTTATCTGAACGTGTTCAGTGGGACGATGAAAACCTGGCGGGCACACAGTGCAAGATAGGGCAACCGACGGCAAAAAATGCTGACTCACTTCAGCATTACAGAGAGAGGTGCGCGCGCGCACACACACACACACACACACACACACACACACACACACACACACACACACACACACTTTTAATCGACTGCGCAACTATAATTATATAAGTATTCAAGAATGTATTATATTGAACACATTTTTACACGACACATAGTCATAGTCAATCCAAAATCCGGTCCGTAGCAGGTCTACCTCTGTCGATTAATCATTTACAAAACTAGAATCTACTCGTATTCTTAAATAAGTAAAAGTAGGTGTGGCACACGGGTGGTTGGAGGGCGCTATGTTGTGGCTGTTCATTAAACTATATTTCACAACAATGTTATCAATTTGATCAAGTCCTAGTCTGCCCCAAAAGAACAAAGCAATCTTATTTTGTGTAATAATTCAGTTCCAACTTTACTGAAGATGAGACACAAAAAACATCAGTATCACGGAGTAGAACGATAATACCTGTAGGCTTCCTTATACTTCAGTATCACATTCTGTTTTTAGTTTAAAGTGAAGAGCAGCAAAGCAAATTATGGACCCAAAAAAAGCGATAATTTAAACAGACACTAACAAAAGAGTGAAACAAAAGAAGTAGAAAACTATCAGTGGCGCCTATTAACCATTCACAGATAAACACTTCGATGAATTTTCAAGGCAAAGCGTGGACTAATACATTGAATTAATGAACAGACACACAAGGACACGACCACCAAGCCAACAGCCTACAAAACTCGATGAGCTGTTTAATCCATCGGACTAGTAATCGATCTATAGGCCTATCACTGTATCATAATATTATATTTGGTCTCGGCCTTCTTGTCAGTTGAAAAATGTTCATGGCATTATATCACAGCACTCAAAGTCAATTTATTATCGAATCACCAAACAGCCTTACTCACGATTTCAATACCGTTTCCTAAAAAAAGGATCACTAGAATCTATATGATAAATACATATCTATCAGGATTACACCAGATGAGATAACAGTACGGTTAATAAGGTACTATCGTTATATTACATGATAGCAAAAATTCATAAACGATTTTGTTAAAACCTTTGGCATCTTCATCATTTCCTCAAGAATGACGCCCAGAGACCTCATGATATTGAGTCATATATAATAAACAAACACTTTTAGTTTAGTTAGCACCAGTAGATTCTAGTCACTGCTGTGATCTGGTAAGTTTAGAAATCTAGATTCTAGTTTTTTTGTTTCAGAACAGTGGAGAGGTTTTGCGGCGCTCGCAACTGCATGTCATAACATATAATGAATAGAAGTCTAGTGTAACTTAGTTGTAACATAAAAGTAATTAGATCTAGATCTAGATCTAGATCTAGTCTAGATTCTAGATCCTAATCCTAATAGCAGTATGTAACTTAGAGTAGCCTAGATCTAGATCTAGATCTAGTAGTTGTAGATCTTTAATAGATTTAGTAGTAGAATCTAGTAGTAGTAGTAGTAGTAGTAGTAGTAGTAGTAGTATTAGTAGTAGTAGTAGTAGTAGTAGTAGTAGTAGTACTTTAGTAGTAGATCTAGATCTAGTAGTAGACTTAGTTGTTACAATAACATAAAAAACACACGTCACACAACAACACAGTAAGAAGGGAAAAACCTCAGAAGCAATCCATGGAAAACCTCAACACAAAGTTACACTTAATAAACTTAAATCTCAGTCTCAGCCACACGAAGACTGGCACTGCTTTTGTCCTCAAGTTACGCCTTCCTCGTTGACATTATATCGTATAAATAACTTACTTTTATAAATTATACCGATCAATAACATGACATTTTCAGACAACACACACACACACACACACACACACACACACACACACACACACACACACACACACACACACACACACACACACACACACACAGACTAGTCAGGTGAAAGGATTCTCCTATCTGTTTCCGGTGCGTGTGACAGCCTATATAACAGTGAGTGGCGACCTGACTGCTCGTTCATTTGGCAGGATCACGGACGGATGTTGTAGACAATTGTTCAAGTTTGATATTTCTTCTTTTTTTAAGTTGAAAAATCCTTCTTCTTTTTTATTTCAATT
>NW_004797498.1:812117-813872 GCF_000002075.1 Aplysia californica
GAGAGAGAGAGAGAGAGAGAGAGAGAGAGAGAGAGAGAGAGAGAGAGAGAGAGAGAGAAGGAAGGAGGAGCCCCAAATACCAAGAAGAGGAGGAACAATCCCTTCTAGAATGACTAAAATAGCACCTGGACATGGGTTGCTGGTGCCTCTATAAATAAATTAATGATGGGCAAGGCCCCTCTAGAATGCCAGTATCATAAGCTATATTCTAATAGAAGTGTTTTTAAAAAGATAAGAAAGAGTTCTTTACGAAATGATAATTAAAAGCAAAAACTAAACCATAGAAATAAATAAAAACAACGGCAACAACCCCCCCCCCAACCAACAATAAACCAGCGACTTTCAGTTAAGAACAGAGCACCGGTTCCACGGTGGTATTTCTCCCTGTCTGCAGATGTGAGTACTTTGTATTGCACTCACACCAACGCCTACTCTAAATAAAGCTGACGCTTACTTGTAATAGAAAATCTGCAAGTACATCGAATTGGATCTGATAAAGACACTACTTGATTACTTAATTTCAGAACTTGGATCTTCAGAGACGGATTCTGTCTATATAACTACTCGCCTCTCCTCAGCAGGGTCTATTGGTTGTCATGCTGATGGTCTCCATCATCGGTAACTGATTGCTAATTTGTCTGCCAGAGTTGGGGAGGTGAACCAGGCTAGATCAAGATCTTTTCCTAAACATGACGGCGTAGATACAGCAAAACAAACCACTCGCAGACTTTTGCTAATTCTCCCCAAGATCTAAAACAGTATTATCGGCGTCTGTGGTACAGAAATGAGGCGCTTTGACATCGCACGCAGAAGAACCAACTTCGATTCCCGTGGTCTGTCTGTTGAGATGTTGTATTCCTCTCAGCCTGCGTTGGCCCTGACAGGAAGCTCATGTCTTCTAAATGATCTACATTTTGTCAATAGGGGCGCATAAAACTGAATTTCATTAAAAAAATAAATAAATCTAGATCTATCGGCGCCCCCAGCGAGCTACCAATGGCGGCGCCCCCAGGCACCCCAAGGCCAAGAGGAAATAACGAAACTACCAGAAAAGAAAAACGGAATGAACAAACTTGTGTATTTTCTCTTTCTCCAATGACCTTGTGTAGCTGAACAGAACCTTAAAGCAAAACGTTCTCGCACGTATCAGTATCCAGACAGCAGGAATGACACAGCGTGTTGAAGAATTTTTTTCTGTTATATTACTCTTTGAGTTTTTAAAGGCGTCAGCCCAGTTATTGATCTTGGATAGCGGGGTGTCCCGGTTGAAATGCTGCCGGGTTTTTTTCTTCTTTGTTTTGTTTTGTGTTTTGTTTATTTATTTATTTTTTTGGTTTTCTTTTTGTTTTTTTTCTGTTGTTTATTGCATGTTTTTTTGTTCAATCTGTTTTTATCTTAAGCGTGATGCTGGTGCAATAACGAGGACTTACAGGACAATGAAGTGTCGACAGACGAATGGGCCGGGCTTTTTTCTCCTTATGCTGAGAATCAACTGCTTCATCTCCTCTCTTTTACAAACACATTCATCTGTTTTTATTTCTCTCTGTCTGACAGGTTTTTCTTTTCTTCTGCTGCTCTCTCTGTTTTCCCTTCATCGTTTGCACATCTCCTCGATTCCCGTCTGTCTCCCTGCACAGGGTGTTTTTCCTTACCTCCCTGTGTGTGTGTGTGTGTGTGTGTGTGTGTGTGTGTGTGTGTGTGTGTGTCTATCTGTCTGTCTGTCTGTCTGCATCTCCCTCCTCTCTCTCTCTCTCT
>NW_004797498.1:818998-820126 GCF_000002075.1 Aplysia californica
GGCGCTTATTCGATACTTTAAAGTAACCTCTACACCACAGCTGACGCCAGGGATCAAAAGACATGATAAGTAAAAGGAAAGTGTGACAACCAAATGTCAACGACATAGTGGCGTTTGAATGTCACTGCTGTGCGGGGGAGTTGAGCTTTTGTTTGCTGGAAAGTGAGTTATTTAAGATCCCATGCAGTGGGGGTTGGCCGACGTTCTGGTGTGGTTTGCTTCTTCTTTCATTGACAAACATTTGCCGTCATTATCTCTCCCCCTTCGTTTATTTGTATTTTACTCTTTAGTGACACATGTATTCTTCGGCACTAAGAAGATCTAATAGTGTTACAAGTGGCGTAAAACTCTTATTAAACTAAACCAAATCCCGAACCACCCCAAATGAAATAGTTTATTTCACATTTAATTTCTCATTTTTGTATCAATAGCCACAGAAATATGAGCTTTCAAAATATTTACGTTGTTAACACAATATACATTTTTATGAGCAGTTCCGCCCTTCTTATGTTTCTGTTCATATAATTTAGTACAGTATATACACGGCTATGTTCTGGTAACCAAATATCCATGAGGGTCAACCTGAACTTCATGATCTTGTATCTGGAAATATCCACCTTAGTTTCACTAACGCATTAAGACGTAATCCCTCCATCAAATAATCTAACGCATTCCTGCAAATTCAAGCGACCGTCGCGTTAAAAATAAAAATACATAATACGAACCGTACGTGATCTAATTTGATTCCTTCAATTTGATAAAGTATGGGCAGTTTTTGTAAGGACTTGTTGCTTAATAAGCCTCTCCTCTACTAGTACTACTATAAATCTATGGCCTCTCCATGAATAATACGCAGACTGTCGCTTGAAACTGGAACTTTTAAAAAAGTCAAATGGGTTCCTTTACAAGCGTACATAATACCCATATCATTATCATTAAGTATAATCTCTTTTCCTAGCCGTGGGGTTAGCCAATGTAACTTTGACCTAAATCTGCTTTCGTCCAAGAGTGCCTCTCAAATCCTATGTACTGTTATTAACATTATAAACAGGGTCATGCTCAGTCGGAGAAAGAGAGAGAAATAGACAAAGAGAAGAGAAGAAAGAGAGAGAGAGAGAGAGAGAGAGA
>NW_004797498.1:822747-823792 GCF_000002075.1 Aplysia californica
AGAGAGAGAGAGAGAGAGAGAGAGAGAGAGAAATATATGGCATGTATACATACATGTATACGCCTACAGTTAAACCTGCCATGACAGGCGCCTGTATAATACGGTCACATGTACAAACAGCCACTTCCCATGTCCCCACTAGCCATTTTTCTATGTAATTTAACTGTGTAAAACGGCCACTCGTCCAACGTGGCCTCGGCCATCTTATTTTATCAACCCACGGTCAAGTTTACCTGCCTCAGATGGCCAGGCGTAGTCACTCTTCGTCCAACGCAATGTCATAACTTTTTAATCCGCCCCTCACGCTGTACACGAGTCGTCATAATCCATTCACCTGTCGTTATACATTTAGTCAGTTCCTTCAATGAATGTTTACCCAAGTTGACCAATCTGTAACATTAAATTTTCAAATTCTTACAGCATCCATCCCCCTTTTTCAAAAGAAGACAAAAACCCTTTTGAATTAGCCCTAAGGCAGTCCAGAGATCAGCCCCGGGTTGGACCATACGCTAGTACCGCTCTACGACAGTTTGTCCTGGGACAGATCCGTCTGGATTTTGAAACCTTTGAATTAGAGTGTAATGTACCGTACCTATTGCGACAGGACATTCTTGTCGATTTCAGTCCCGAGCAGTTGTGAATTGCTACAAAATCGGTGGGACAGGACTATCCCAGTCCCGGGGTAATATCGGATGTGATTATAGAGAAATATAGCCGCCTATCGCATTAGGACAAAACTGTCCCAGACTTCGTGGAGCCTGCTGTCAAGATCGTAGGGCTTGCGCGTTGTGACGTAAAATCACTTAAAAATTTGCCGCCGTGCAGGATTAAACTTTGGGCACAAAATTTTAAAAATAATTATTGCATCTCAAAACTGATTTCATATTCGGAACTCAAAAAAAAAAAGAAGCAAAATGGCAAGCGAGGAACCTGATTTGGTGAGAAAATGCAAATTATGCCAATTATTTTATTTTTTAATTGATCGTCAATGGTGAAGTTGTGTATCAAAGTCACCCGGTGAAACACACACGCGCGCACAAACACA
>NW_004797498.1:824892-826540 GCF_000002075.1 Aplysia californica
AGATAGATAGGTAGATAGATAGATAGATAGGTAGATAGATAGATAGATAGATAGATAGATAGATAGATAGATAATAATAATAACAAAAGCAACAAATAAAAAAAGCAACAAAGAAAGCAACAACAATAATAACAACAATAACAGCAGCAGAAGCTTAGAAATACGCATATTCCTACAGGACTGAACACTTTTCCTAGTGCTTAGAATACTGGGGTAAGAAAGAAAGACAAAACGCAAACACACAAATATTGCATTGCATCAAATAGTTACCGCCATATAAACGTCTCTGGGTCTCATTACACCACTAGAGGGGTTGCACCTCCCTCTGACGTGTACACGTCTGTATTTTATGCCCCCCCCCCTGTTCCCAACCACTGGAGGGAACAGGTCATGCAAAACAAGAATCTCTTGAGCGTTATAAAGCAGTACGTTTCACCCCCCCCCCCACTTTTCCGCCCTTAGAAAAAAAAAAAGAGATGTTGAACCCGTTTACGTGGTCTTGTAAGCATGTGTCGACTTGCTCGAAGATAATGGCGAATAATACATTATGTGTCTACATGCTTGAAGATATTGCTGAATTATATTATTATTGTACATGTAGGCCAATATTATGGGTTGTTCGCCTGCACAGACTCATTGCTTTGAACAAGGACTCTGTTTAATAGTGACCCAGTTAGTAGGTGAGACCAATAATTGTGAAGACCCACACGATATACAATGTATTGTGTTCTCAACAATAATACTTTGTTTGACAGGGCCTTTACATGAAATCATCTTCACAGGAATTCGACGTAAATCTAGTTTCTGATCACGAACCAACTTGTTGAAGAAATAGATCTATGTATTAATTGTTTAACAAATTTCTGAACAAAATTGGTTCGGTTGGCCATGCTTTAATGGTTTTACCACGGAGCACTGATCTGAGTTGGATCAATGTGGTGGAACTGTGGGTAAAATGTGGGCCAAAGCTTGGTAAGTAGACTGAGTGGATGACTCTGCAAAACGTGACTGAATCCTGTGCGCCGTAAGATCAAGGTGGTTCTGTCATGTACATTGTTTAAGATTTAGAGGCTTATAACTTTATTTCTCACTGTACACGTTCACAGCAAGCGTTGTCCCCTCTCTCTCTCTCTCTCTCTCTCTCTCTCTCTCTCTCTCTCTCTCTCTCTCTCTCTCTCTCTCTCTCTCTCTCTCTCTCCCTCTCAATATTAACCTACCTATCCACCGACTCCCCATCAGCCAACAACCGTCCCCTCAGTACTCAAACATCCGACTTTCTTGTTTTTCTTTCCATTTACGGTGACCTTTGGGCTTGTTTTGGGGTTGTTTGTTTGTTTTTTTTTTCATTTCGTCATTGCATAGAGATTGGATTTTATTTCCTGTTGGTCCTTAGATTATTTGGATTCCTGAGGAGCCTTGGGTTTGTATCTTGTTTTATTTTTTAAAGAGAGCTGTATGCTTCCCGGGAAGCTGAGAATGTTTCGGAATGTTCTATGGTCTGCTGGGGTAATAATATAGTGTAAAGCGCATAGAGCTTGCTGTTGAGCGGGGATATGCGCTATACAAATGCTATTTATTATTATTATTATTTAAAAATTGTGTCTATGGAATTTTGTAGAGTTTTATGTAGTAAGGTTATTTGGGAGGG
>NW_004797498.1:826640-827879 GCF_000002075.1 Aplysia californica
GGGGGGGTATCTGGAGGACGCTTTTTGTAGTTCCACTTAGCAAACATTTTCAATTATTGTTCCTTTCAACAAAATGGAGGCTATAATAATAATTCTGCTATTATGTAGACCTGCACAGACTTATGGTTTTGAACAACGGCTCTCTATCAAAGCCCAGTTAGTTCGTGCGGACATATTACTGTGAATATCCACTAAAAGATTGCATTATCTTCGATATGTTTCTTATAATAACTACATTCATAGGAAAGTCCGACCTTTCGACGTTCCTGCGCTCAAACCGACTTTTTGAATAAGCGTGTATATTCCGGAACAAAACAGGGTTAGGTTGGCCATGATTTAACGTTTTTGTCTCGGAGCACAGAACCAAGTTATTACGCGGCGGAGCTGTGGGTGAAATGGGGGCCAAGGGGCCAAAGCTTGATAAGTAGAGTTGAGGAGAGAATGACTTGGCGAGACGTGACTGAACCACGTCGCGAGGTTAGAGCAAGGTGGCTCTGGTGACGTACCATAAGATTTAGAAGGTTATAACTGTGTACATGTTCACAACAAGCATTGCTTTCTCTCTGCGTGTGTGGATGTGTTTGTTTGGGTTTTTATTTATTTATTTATTTATTATTTTTTTTGGGGGGGGTTATCTGGTGGCCCCTTTTTGTAGGCTCTCTAGGTAGGCATTTTCAATTATTGTTCCTTTCAACAAAGGTGGGGCTATAATATTATTATGCTATCAGGCCAGCACGGACTTATGGTTTTGAACAACGGCTATCTTCCAAAACCTAGTTAGTTCGTCGGACCATATTATTATTATTACTGTGAATACCCCCCCCCCCAAGAGATTGCATTATGTACGATATCTGTTTCTTATTCTTATGATAAATATATTCACAGGAATGTCCGACCTTTCGACGTTCTTATTCTGAATAATGAACACAACGGGGTTGGGTCGGCCATGATTTAACGTTTTTGTCTCGGAGCACTGAACCAAGTTACGTTGCGGAGCTGTGGGTGAAATAGGGGCCAAGGGGCCAAAGCTTGATAAGTAGATTTGAGGAGAGAATGACTTGGCGAGACGTGACTGAACTCACCAGACACGTCACAAGATCAAGGTGGGTGTGATGTCTGAACGAAAGCACGTACATTATCTAGACTCCAGACTATAACTTTATTTCTTCATTGTAGTTACTAGTTGGTCCCCACAGCAAGCATTGTCTTCTTTCTCTGTGTGAGAGTGTGTGTGTGTGT
>NW_004797498.1:828329-829676 GCF_000002075.1 Aplysia californica
CACACACACGCACACACACACTCACACACACACACACAAACAGTTATACAAACAAACATACGCGTATACACACAATATACAAATGCGACTAACTCCTAGAACTGCTGTAAATGCGTGGTTTTTTAAATTTATTATGTTTTTTTAGTTGTTTTTTTACTCGACCCTTTTACCGCCCTTTAAGAAAGTCTCACCTTCAGCCTAAAATCGTTAGTGCTGGGCCTTACGACTTCATATGTTGCATGTAAGTAACTTTTGGTGCATACATCATTTTGCTTTATTTTTTACCTGTCCTGGTTTTCATTTTAAATGCCGCCATCTTGAATACTATGCCATTACACAATGTTTTTCTCCGAACTTTACCGATAGAATTTGGTCACGTTTTAGAAATACGTTGGCAAGAGGATCATTATCATCGTACAAGTTGTTCATCTTTAGTTCAAAATGGCACTTTTTGCCAACATTTACACTTAAAGATTTTATTTCAGTTTATTCATAACTAAATAAGTTTTTGGTTGAGTTTTTACGTTTATTTATTCATTCATGTTTATTCGATTTTTAAATTTGTATTTATTTCTGTATTTTTATTTTATTTTAAAAAAATCTTTTTATTTATTTCTTCAATTTTTTAATTTTTTATTCGTCCCCTCTCGCGCTGGTGAGAGTGAGATAATACCTTATCGTTGCTTTTCTCGAAGACGGATATGGAATATTGAAGTTGGGTCCACCTTAGACTTAGAAAGAAATAATATTGGTCTATAATGAGAAATAAAGAAAAAAATGCAACGAAGCAAAAGAAACATGGATAAATGATCAGTGTCAACAAATAGAGAAGAACCATTACAAAGACAGCAAATACATTCATTCCAAAATCAAAGAAGTAAGTGGGATAAAAGGATGCTCAAATGCAGGATGCATACAATCAAAAGGATGAGATATTTTAATGGACAACGGTGATGTCTTAAACAGATGGTCAGAATACATAGAGGAACTTTTCAAAGATAACAGAGGAGAAAAACCGATAATAAAGAATGAAATAAATGGACCACCAGTACTGAAAGCAGAAGTACAAGCTGCCATTAGGAAAATGAAACATGGAAAAGCCACAGGGCCAGATAGTATTCCAGTTGAAGTGATTGTCGCGCTTGAAGAACTAGGAACTGAAATAACAACAAAGCTCCTAAATGCTATTTGTGTCAGCGGTGAAATCCTAGAAGATATGATGAAGTCAGTTTTTATAGCTTTACCTAAAACACCGGGTGCCGCTGAGGGGGATAAGCATAGAACAATTAGCCTTATGAGTCATTTTACAAAAATATTGCTGCGAGTAATAATGGGAAGATTGAGAAA
>NW_004797498.1:829863-831505 GCF_000002075.1 Aplysia californica
TATTTAGAATACTGGAAAAGCTAGACATAGATTGAATAAATCTAAGAATTATCAGGAATTTGTACTGGGACCAAAACGCTGCTGTACGAATTAATGGAGAACACAGTGAATATAAGCAGATTAGGCGAGGAGTGAGGCAAGGATGTGTTATGTCACCAGACCTCTTTAACATGTACAGTGAAACAATCCTTAGAAACATAGAAGAATGTCCATGTCTCAAAGTAAATTGAGAAACGATTAATAACATCAGGTATGCAGATGACACAGCTTTGATAGCAGGCTCAGAAAAGGACCTTCAATTGCTTCTAGATACTGTTGTTACAGAAAGTGAACATAAAGGATTATTGTTGAATGTAAAGAAAACAGAATGCGTGGCAATATTTTAAAAAAGCAACAAAAAAAAAAGCAGCAAAGCCTTGTTGTAATCTCATTAGCAAAGGTGAAAAGAGTCCTACAGTTTAAATATCTAGGCTATATGATAACATCGGATGCCAAATGTTCCACAGAAATAAGACGGAGAATTACAATGGCTAAGACTAGTTTCAATAAAATAAGCTCGATCCTGAAAAATAGAAACATCTCAATGAACACCAAAATGAAAGTTCTGAAATGCTATGTTTGGTCAACCCTTCTATGTGGCTGTGAATGCTGGACAATCACTAAAGACAGTGAAAGTAAAATAGAAGCAACAGAAATGTGGTTTCCTAGGAGAATGCTGAGAGTATCGTGGAAGGAAAAGAAATCAAATGAGGTAGTGCTTGATGAAGCCCACGTGGGACGCTCAATGTTAAAAACAATCAGGAAACGACAAATGGTGTTTTTGGGAGACATAAATAGACAAGGGTCTTGAACATCTAGCTCTCACTGGCATAATTGAGGGCAAGCGAGGCAGGGGTAGGCCCAGAACAACATACTTAGGGAACCTAAACAAATCGGTAACAGGGAAATATCAGGGAAACGTAGCTTTTCTGAGAGCATCCGAGCAAAGGAGTGAATGGAGAACCATGATCGTCGATGTCTGTCGCAGATCTGGCACTTGATGATGATGATGATAATGGGAGTGGTGTGTTTGCGTGCGCGTGTATGTATGTGTCTGTGTTTACGTGTGTAATAGAGAAAGGAGAGAGAATGTGCGTGTGGTTCTTTTGAGTGTGCTATAGAGAGAGAGAGAGAAGAGAAAACACGTATGTGTGTGAGTGTGGATGTATGTGTGTGTGTTTGTGTGTGTGTCTGTGTATCTCTGTGTGTATGTTTGTGTTTGTGTTTGTGTGTGTGTGTGTGTGTGTGTGTGTGTGTGTGTGTGTGTGTGTGTGTGTTTCCTGGGAGTTCTCATAAAAGTGAGTTCTCCTGATCTTAGAGATCTTGGTGAAACATGTTAGGTTGCTTAAATTGTTATACCGGGGGGCATAATTGTCAACACATTATTTATGGCACGGGATGGCAATCTCGTAAGTAAATCCAGCCGTTGTTTGGATCTAATGAAGTTTTTTTTAAAATAAAAAGAGAGTTATATGGTCGTTCTTCCTCTTTTTATAAGCACAATTCTCGCAGCTTAGTTTTGAGAGCTCTGATAAGATGATGCTTGGGAAGTTTGCAAAGGTAGACAGAGAGAGAGAGAGAGAGAAAGAGAGAGAGAGAGAGA
>NW_004797498.1:831605-834755 GCF_000002075.1 Aplysia californica
GGGGGGGAGGAGGAGCTTACTACTTTTATTCTTGTACTTCCTTATTAGAAAATAACCGTATTTTCACAAACATAATTCAGTAGGTTCTTCGCGGGGAAATGGGGGAGGGGGGATAGGCCACGAAATGAAACATGAATCAATATTAACATTTGTTTCAAAGTTCCTTTTTCATTACAAATGTTCAAAGTAAATGCCCTACCCTTTGCCCATCTTTGTTCTGATCAATGATAACGGACACTCTCGGTATCTGTCAGGAGAACCACGAGTGAGAGATCAGTGAACGGTACGGGGCTTTGATTCGTCCTGCTCCAAATGACCAACCGGATGCAACCATGTCGACTTGCTCTATATCTATATTTAGAACAAAAAAAGTCGACATATCAATAACATAGTAACCACCTTTGGGCGGCAAGGTCCGGTTTTATTTTCAAGAGACTTTGATTAAACAGTTAGAGTATGACGGGGGATATTTTACACCCACAGCACACACGTCTATTTAGAAGATAATCGCTGCTGCAGGCTAGTATGTAGTGCAGTGGTGTGTAAACTTAGTCAACACACACAAGTTCGGAATTAGATTCTGAGTGGTATCCGACCTTTCACTACCTTTGAATTACAAAGTTCTAACTGTTATTTTCCGGGCCATTTTGAATTTTTAAGACCACGAGGTCAGAAACCAAACGTTCTGTCTGCTCTATCCAAATCATAAGATTTTTTTCAGAGCCGTTATCAACATATTCAAAGAATGGCATTCAAACAAGCTTTACATGATGTAAACCTCAAAATTTTTTACGCAAAATTCTCAAAACTATACTGAGCAGATAGAACTTTGCAATTCTAAGGTAGCGCTTTGCTCCTCTATGGAAAGGAATATTTGCCCCTTAGCCTTGCGCCGTGAAGTTAACCTTGTAGATTATGTTCTCAGCCTTTGATTTGAATTTTTTTTCTATGGCTGAAAGGGCTGTGATCACTGACACACTCCCCCCTCCCCCCCAAAACAACAACAACAACAAAAAAATTACAGACGAAAAATCTATTCAAGATTTGTTTTGTTTTGTTTTTGCAACGACAAAATCGCTGTCCCGAGACTTTGGCCTGTCGAATGCCCAGTTTCATACTGGGCCCTGCTCCTTACTGTTCTCTCGGATTGTAAGCATGACTCGGCACAAGTCAGGTTACAAAACAAAAACCCTACAGCTATTTCCAGGACACCAGGGTCGTACAGTCACAGGTATCCACCCTCCCCCCCGGTCCAGGGGTTAAAGAGAGAGAGAGAGAGAGAGAGAGAGAGAGAGATGCTTCATGAACAGCCAAATCTCGTTGTACCGGCCCCCGTTGTACCGCCAGGTTTTGCCAATTTACAAAAAGCGCCCCCTATATAAACACAGTTCATGTTTTTGCGCCTTTGCACCGCCATACACCATGCGCCAACTGTCTCAGTTCTTATTGAATACTGCAAATGGACTCTGTTGTACCGCCAACGAACTGACCGTCATAAGTACACAATACACACTAGGCTATACACAACGCACAGCACACCCATTCTGTGGTTGCTTGACAATCTTTCACTTTTACACGTACGTCTAGACGAGCTAGGCCTAGGTCTAGCCAAGATCAAACGCTTTTTGCCGATTTGCTCCCTCACCGCCCATTTCACCTCTCTACCCTTCTCTTATAGATTTTAGTGATGTGATGTGTCGCAATCAAACATAATACAATATGTAATGCAGGAGAGTGCAAATATAATAAAACATAATTTTTAAATTAAACTTCAAGTTACGCTCCCCGCGTGAATCAGACTAAATTTGATGCGCTGATTATGAAAATATCATTCTACATGTATATAGGCCTTGCTCAAAATAACATTAAAAAATTAAATTGCATTTTTAAGTCGTCTGGAGGTATTTAAAGGGACCTTGGCATCCCCCCCCTCCCTCGTCAAAATATCTGACGTCGCCAAGTACAATGGAACCTGATACATGTATAACAGAGATGGTGGGACCAGAGAAAGTGTCCTGTTTTATCATATCCCTGTTAAATCAGAAATGCAAGGGAAATAAGCATTTGTGGACTAATCCAGCTGTATTTATTCATGGGTAGTTTCCCTTGCTACACGTACCCATGAACAGAACCTCTCAGCCCTCTCTCGTGGCCATGTGGCAGGCCTGCGCATGACACATTACGCGTGCGTGTAGTTAGGCTTAGGGCTAGATCGAAGTCTGCAACACAAAGCAGCCCTCTCTCGTTTCACCCGCTGCGTTTGCCTGCAACGGCGTGGCTTGCGTGGGCTTGCTCCATCACTGCGTTACTCCCCCCCTCTCTCTCTCTAACTTTTTACACATTGTTAACAAGCCTTTGCCCCTGCTATAACCGATTGGGCTCCGATGAGGCCCTGTTATTGCCGATAACGTTTAATAAAGACAATGAGTCGAAAAAAACGGGGATTAAAAAAATCGCTGTTATTACCGAATCCCTGTTATTACCGGGCCTGTTATACATGTATATGGCTTCGTGGCGTCGGTAGCCTAGTGGTTAGGCTACTGGACTCGTAATCGTGAGATTGCGGGTTCGGGGGTTCGAGCCTCAGCTCGGTCCGATGTTGTGTCCTTGGGAAAGGCTCTTTACACGAACTTCCCGCTTGGCTCGGTCCTATCGGAGACGGACGTTAAATTAGGAGGTCCCGCCTCTTAAATAACCTAATAATTTTGATAGGGGCGTTAAACTCATACCATTTCACCATTTTATATTATATGGCTTACACTGTATCAGACAGGTTGGCGAATGTCTGTGAGGCTTTTATTTAGTGAGGGCACACGCTCAAGTATAAGTGACAAATCGAAGGGAGGTAACAGACTCATTACTTCATCCAGTGATTGGTAAACAAGTTCTCTTGACGTTGGATAGTCGGTACTGCATGTATTTAGGTTGACAGATGACACGAAAACCTCGTTGTACCGCCAACCTCGCTGTACCGCCAACTTCATTCTCGTCCCATGGTAGGCGTTATCGGGGTTTGACTGTACACACAATATCTACTTTTTTCTCCTTCCCCAACCGTGACGCACGGGAGGGTGAATACCTTACTTCATGAAGGGCCATACAGTTGCAGGTATCTACCCTACCGCCCGTAGACGGCTGGCCGGGGAGGTT
>NW_004797498.1:834855-844855 GCF_000002075.1 Aplysia californica
CCCAAAAAAAATAAAAAAATAAAATAAAATAAAATAAATCAAAACTGATGTGTACACCCGTTGGTTCGCGTATTAGTGATGGTTATTGGAGTGGGATGGGTGATCAATTATAGATAGGGGCACTATAGCCCATTAGGAGGTAAAACGTATCTCTCTCAACGAGTCTAAGATGAAGTTATGAAAGTTTAAACTCAGCCGTGTCAGTGACGTATTACAATGCGTTTACTTTGTCTTCTTTCGTTATTTTTTCTTTACTCTTATCACTGGGCCAAGTTCTCCGACTGCGAAATGACACGATTTTCTTATGTCGCGACGTCATGGAAGAAGGCGCTGGTCAATTTTTGGGCCTGTGGAATTATTGATATCTTCTTAAAGCATGTTTATTTCTTTTGCTTTGAATATACAAAAATATCCATTTATCTTGAATACAAATCGAGATATTTGCGAATGAAGGAGGAGGGGTGACCTGGTTTCAGAGGTAAAATTAGTTAGAAAATGGCCGCCAAAGATTAGTTATTTCCATAGCTGGAGAGTCTGATGTGGAAACTGAAAATTTACAGTTTTTGTGCCTTTAATCAACGTTCTTCAGTATAATTCCCACAGAAACGTGTTCTGAAATGGGCAAAAAATCAATAAAATTTCTCGAAGTTTCTTCACTTTAATTGCTCTGACGAGCGCCTGATTTCACCACACTGCCTCCCATATTGTTTCTCTCCCAGTGATTGCCGGACATTGTACAACCCCTGCGACACAGTTTAAACCAACTGGTAAAGGGCGGGCTACTCGGTCTCTGCCAGTCCAGTCATGAAGTCATGAAGGAATGTCAATGTGACGAACTTGTAAGAAAAATAACTCTCAGCAACCACGCCGCGCAAGGAAAAAATCTGTGCGGATATGACGTCAATATCCATTCTTTGTATCTGATCTCCTCCCCTGTCGCTTTCAATCGTGTCCATATAAGGCAATACCGAAGCTTTTCCCGGAGTGTTTAGAAGTGCTTCATCATGGCCGTTGGGGGGCGGATCTTGGTACTGCTGGATCACATGGTCTATGTCTGCTGAGACCGCAATCTGAACGTCAAATTATGTAACGCCAGTTTGTCAGGCAATGGCTGTTCGGACAACGAGCGGACTATTTTTTTTGCGGGCGTTAAAGCGTCGTGTATTATAAGCGCAAAAATAAATAACAAATAAATGAATGAACGAATGAATGAATGAACGAATAATACAGAGCTGTCGATTGTTTGTTTTAGTGGGTGTTTTACGACACTCGCAACTGCATGCTAAGGTCATATGAGCGCGCGGGACACATTATAAACATTTTCAGTTTGGTAGGGACAAATTTTGAATTTTGCGAGAGTGGCGGCCGAAGCCTACTCTTAGTTAGTCTTATCCATTTTGGACCACCAATCGCAACTTGCACACGAGACCTCCGAGAATTTTCGTCCTTATTCGAGAAGGCTAGGTGTTCGATCTTACCTTCCTTAAGATCATGGTGTGGCTTAAAGACAACAGTAAAAGGGAGAGAAGAAGTAAAAGTTGAAAGGCTGCAGAAAGAGCCAGGAGACAGAAGATGAGGCAAAAAAAGGGGGGGAGGGGTGGGTGGGAGTGAGGCAGAAAGTGGAGACGAAAGCAGACGACAGAACATGGTCAGAGAGGATGAAAGGAGGTGAAAGAAGACCATTTTGGAGAAGAAATAACTGTTCGGCGCTGTCAGGTTTCGAACCCGGGTCCGATTGAATGAGAGGCAAACACTGTAAACTTAAGACCGCGAGAGACCACTGGCAGTCAATGTGATTTTGGCGTGTTTCGCAGGATAGGGCGCTGGTGAGAAAGTCATGTTTTGAGAGAGAGAGAGAGAGAGAGAGAGAGAGAGAGAGAGAGAGAGAGAGAGAGAATGAAAACAAGAACAAGAGTCCCTTTTTAAGTTTACTGAAGCGATTTTTTCCTTGTTGAATACCACCCATCTTATGAAATAGGTTTAAAATCTTATTGCTGGCTCTTGGTTTTCGTTTCAAGATGATTGCCCTTGTGAGACAGTAAAGAGAAAATAAATGCGGCTGTAAAGCGCAGCTTATCATGCACGTCATCAATTTATGCACTTGCTTTCATGATACACAGTTAATAATTAAAGCTATAATATGTCTTCATGCTTTATCTGTATCCCAATATAATGGCTGGGACAATAGTGCGTTAAGTGGCCCCTAGTTCTCTAATGATAAAGCATAATATTTATACGCTATATTTCTCTTCTCATCAAAGTAAAAGTTGTAATATTTCTTCTTTTCAAATTTTGTATTATCTTTTTTTAAAGCTTCAGGAAGTCCCACGACAACACCATGATGGCCGATATTACATGTACTGTTTGGTGTTAACGTGAGATGTGTTATGAATCACCCGAGTTTGCAGAATCAAATAGGGTCAGGAAGTCGTCTTGCTAACATACTTTTGGACCTCAATATTGATCCAAAATGATAACTGTACCGAAGACGGATAACATCATCCAAAATCCTCTGTCGAATCTAACCAGCACTAATCTGTTGTCACACTACAATGATGACAAAAACAATTGTTCAAATGCTGGGGTGCTTCACTGCTACTATTATCACCTCTTTTAGGTTTAAATGGCATGTATGTCAATAAATGGCTGACAACGCAACACGGCCCCAACGACACCTCCTACGAATAACTAAGCATAACACATTGCTCACTTTTGGACATTATAAAAAAGTTCGTGCACTTCCGTGCAACGCAGACATAGACAATGGATACCTTATACATTTTCTAAGCAGAATCAATCATGTTTTTGAAAAAACATTTTTTTTCCCTCATGCTTTTTATTACAAGACCAGTATTTTTTGGACGTCTTTCCTGTGGATTGCCATTATAAACTACTTAAAGATAAAGAAGATGTTTGTGTCTTACGCAATATCGTGTTTTAGTTGCAAATTCAGGAGGATCTTTCATAAGACACATGTCTCAATAGCATAGCTTATTAAGAATTTGACTTTCATAGATAGAAAAGGGTGATGTTCGACCTCAAGAAGAGATTTTTTCCAGGAGAACAGTAGTTGAGCTCAATAACTCTGGAGTAACTGAGTTACAAAGAGAGAGAGAGAGAGAGAGAGAGAGAGAGAGAGAGAGAGAGAGAGAGAGAGAGAGAGAGTTGAACTTGTCTTGTTGAGATTGAACTTCACTTTCCCCTAAAATCAAGGATCCGGGTGTAGATGTATGGGTGTATAGTGTACAGTACCCAAGTTCCGCCGGGACTCTACCTTGAAAGAGCCCTGTCAGTGAAGTCAAACACTCTGTTCTATTGCATTGCATGGGTTCTGTGTCGCTTTTGATAACCGTAAAGGTATCCGGTTGTATCACTCTCGATTTCTTTAACGTCCATCCTCGACAAGATTGACAAGCGGATGGAGAGTGACAAAAAACTACCGTCAAACCGACTTATAATAATGAAAGTAATAATATTTCAACGGATATTCCTGTCCATATTATGAGAGAGGTGTGTAGTCTGAGGTCAATCGCAAGAGTTATCACAACAACCACAACAATAACAACAACAACAACAATAGTAATAATAATAATAATAATAATAATAATAATAATAATAATAACGATAATGAGGATGGCAATGATAATGATGATGATGATGATGATGATGATGATGATGAATAACCCCCCCCCCCTACTTTTAATACCTTCTTTATACAATGATGATGATGATGATGATGATGATGATCATGCTGTTGATGATGATGAGGTTGTAATAATAATAAAAATAATAATAATAATAATAATAATAATAATAATAATAATAATAATAATACATGTTATAATAATAATATTAATAATGATAATAATAATAATAATAATAATAATAATAATAATAATAATAATAATAATAATAATAATAATAATAATAATAATAATAATAACGATAATGAGGATGGCGATGATTATGATGATGATGATGATGAATACCCCCCCCCCCCCATTTTTAATACCTTCTTTATACAATGATGATGATGATGGTGATGGTGATGATCATGATGTTGATGATGATGAGGTTGGTGATGATGATGATGATCAATATAATGATGATAATGATGATACTACTACTACTACTACTACTACTACTACTACTACTACTACTACTACTACTACTACTACTACTACTACTACAACAACAACAACAACAACAACAACAACAACAACAACAACAACAACTACTACTACTACTACTACTACTACTACTACTACTACTACTACTACTACTACTACTACTACTACTACTACTACTACTACTACTACTACTTCTACTACTACTACTACTACTACTACCACCAATAAAAATAACATTCCTATAGCGCATATTCCCACTTAACAGCAGAATCTATATATGCGCTTTACAGTTTACGAGACTCGATCCAAACTATAGACCCACCACACATTCAAACCGTACACTTTCTTCTTCACACAACATCATTTTATACGTTCTATTTCTTGTAACGCGCCATAACACAAACATAGACTTTCAAACTTGTCTAAAGTATGTAGGCTACATTATACAACGGCAAGCAATAGACGCTATGAATACTTGTACATGACTTTGCATTGCTGACGGATCAAACTGGTTTAAAATCAATTAATTGTTATTGGCCTGATATGTGAGAGGTCAATGTTCACACGTGAGAGGTGGGGGGGGGGGGGGGGGGGGGGGGGGCGAATATAGAACTCTAACCCCTGTGTTCCTATGTGGGGCAAAGACGCCCTAGGCTTTAACTTTAAATGGATTCTGCCAGCTAAAGTTAAGATTTTTAAAAAACCTATGTCACTACAAACAAGCGAAAAACAAATCAGCAAAAGCAGCAGCAGCAACAGCAGCAATACTAGAAGCACATCAAATTTTAATGACCAGAAATAGATGATAGACTAAAAATAAATAATTAAAAAATAACAATTTAGAAAATACAGAATCAAAAGAAGGAGCGGGGGCTCTCGTGGCCTAGAGGTTAAGGTGTTGGCCTTTCATTCAAAGGTTCAGGGTTTGAATCCGGGAAGCGACCGAAAAATTTTCTTCTCTAAAATTGTCTCCTTTCACCTCCTTTCCTGCTCTCTAGCAACGCTCTGTCGTCTGCTTTCGTTTCTACTTTCTGCCCCCACTCCCTCACCCCCTTTATTGTCCCTTCTGGGCTCCTGACTCTTTCTGCAGCCTTTTACTGCTACTCCTTGGCTCCTTACTGCTGCCTTTCAGCCACACCCCTGATCTTCTGGTAGGAAAGATCTACACCTAGCCTTCTCGGCTCTCGGAAAAGGGCGAAAAATCTCGGAGGGCCTGTGTGCAAGTTGCGCACGTTAAAGATCCCTTGGTGGTCTAAAATCGATAAGAGTAGGCTTCGGCCGCCACCCGGGCAAAATTCAAAATTTCCTACCAACTGAAAAAGTTAAATGTGTTCCGCGCGCTTATATGACCTTATGCAGTTGCGAACGCCGTAAAACACTTACAAAAAAAAGAGGAACTGTGCTGCCCATTTTAAACATAAAACGGCTTTTGCTGTGGGAATGAATAACTTTCGATAGAATGCACAAACTCATTCAGTAATTTTGACTCTGCACATGCGTTGATTCGTCTATAGGACGATAGCTCAGAGAAGAGGGTTCAGATCCGCTATAAATGAGCATGTTAAAAACACCACAAAACAAGTGTGAGTGTTTTACGGCGCTCGCAACTGTATACGGTCATACGAGTGCGTGGGACACATTAAGAGTTTTTAGTTTGATAGGAATTAATTTTGAATTTTGCCCAGGTGGCAGCCGAAGCCTACTCTAATCGATTTTAGGACCTCCAAGGGATCGTTAATTAGCGTGCGTAACTTGCCTATGGGACCTCCGTGATTCTTTCACCTTTATTCGAGAAGGCTGGGTGTTAGATCTTACCTACAATAAAACCAGGGGTGAGGTTGAAAGACAGTAGAGAGAAGGAGTCAAATAGTAGCAGTAGACATGCAGTAAAAAGAGTCTGGAGCTGAGAGGAGGGGGCAATGTGGTAGAGGGTGGGGGCCGGAAGTGGAGGCGAAAGCAGACGACAGAACATGGTTAGAGGGCAGGAAAGGTGCTCATTTCGAACCCAAGACCTATTGAATGAGAGGTGAACGGCGTACCTCTACGCCACGAAAGCCCCATGTTTTCTCTGTCTTTCTTTGTTAAGAAATGTGGTGAGACACTAGCTAAATTACAATGTTTATTTCGCAGGAGCCAGATTTGAAATACGGATAAGACCGGTATCGGTGCTGTAGAGGTTAAGCACTTCTCTGTCGTACGCACTATTCTAGCTCATTTATTAATTTACCTATGCCCACGAAAGTTTGCATGGCACTTCTGCAGGCGAGTGACCAAACAAACTAAAAAAAAAAATATTGATCCAGTAGTAAAAAAGTATTTTCTCTTTGGGTCCTATATTAAAAACTGCTCTTTGGATGCTTAGGCTAGACAAGATCACTAGATGCATGACTTACCGTAACCTTGCCTACAAATTGCTCATTTTGAGATAGCACACCACCCTGCGCTCTTATTTCAGGGTAAGCTTGTAGATTTCATCCCACGGCTGTCTTGACGTCTCCACATGCTCCACGTTAGTCTCGAAAATTACTCTCTCTCTCTCTCTCTCTCTCTCTCTCTCTCTCTCTCTCTCTCTCTCTCTCTCTCTCTCTCTCTCTCTATTTATCTATCTATCTCTCTCTCTTCCCCTCTCTCTCTCCCTCTCTCTCTCTCTCTCTCTCTCTCTCTCTCTCTCTCTCTCTCTCTCTCTCTCTCTCTCTCTCTCTCTCTCTCTCTCTCTCTCTCTCTCTCTCTCTTGAAAGGCGTTTCTAGGGGCGAACTTTAATGTGTGGTGTTGAGGAAAATAATAATATTATGTCAATATAAATGTTTAAGGTGTATGCTATAAACCCATCTCCTAAATGACCTAAAGTGTGTCGATGGGGGTGTAAAAACACCTATATTAATTATTTTGTTAGGATAAGTGAAAAAATACCCCCCCCAAGCCACCACCGTGCAATTTGTAAGCGACAGTCAAGACAGCCACAATAATGGGTGTATCCGTTTCGGACAAGTTTACATAATACCCGATCCCTTCTGGACCAGTTGATAATGAACTTGAACAGGTACATTTATTATTTCGCCAGGCAGTAGGCCTAATCGAGAGTAAAAACGATTACAGTCATAAGCAGCGTCGACGTGCGCAAAGTTGAACTCGACCTAATACACCTCGAATTTGAGAATGCCTTTTCCTGTCTTGCTGTGTATTTTAGACTTGACTTACTGTCCTCAACTCGCGCGCGCTGTGTATTCTGTGTGAGTGTGTGTGTGTGTGTGTGTGTATGTGTGTGTGTGTTTGTGTGTTTGTGTGTGTGTATGTGTGCGGAATGGGGATTATTTACACTCTATTTAAGCTTACAAACTTATTTCAAAGCGGTGCATGTGCATTAACAAAGCATGCAACGAAAATGGATTTTAACCTAGATGCAATATGATGTAAAACCAAAATATTTATTCTGGTCGAGATCCTTCTTCCATTTTCCCGTTGTGAGCTGGGGACAACAATGCACAGCAGGTCTTCAGAATCAACGGTTTTATCTGCATGTATTCTAAAAGACTGCTTTAACTGGCAAATGGAAGAGGCAATGCGAAGAGCCGATTCTAAAATTAAAGCAAGAAATCGACGGACACAACCAATTATAAATACTATGGTAAAGCAATAGGGCGAAAAGCGTGCGAGCTCACGAAACTCCCGGGTGGGGGGGTGTCTGCGCGTCAACCGACGGTCAACCGCTGATCCGCTTACTTATCAGCGCGCACCTGGTGCGGGAAGTGCAGCTCGTTGTTCCATTGTTAGAGACCATTAAAAGTTTTATTTTGTTGGTTTGAAGGTGAAGGCTTGCGTGTGACCAAGGCCCATACAACCAGACGGTTTTAGAACACTAAACTAAGTCTCACCCCTGAAAAGCCTTTTTTTCATCACAAGGGTGATAAAATCAGTCCTCTTTGATCCTCCCCACTAAATTAAGAAGTAGAAACAATTTGTTGATCTACCACAATTTCTGTGGGCCTACTCATCATGATGATACTGTGAGCTGGGCAGTTATTGAACATTTCTATGAAAAAGACAGTGCCTTAGGTTTGTTCAGGGTGGCACAGAAGTTAACCAACTGTGTGTCAAGTTTTGGACGACAAAGGGTTTGTTTTGGCTGTGCACGTGCTTAGTGGCAGTGTATCAAAATTAATTAAATTGGGACAATATATGTATCTCGGAATTAATCATTCGTCTAACATCGCTATATCTGATTTCTGTTATGACTTTGATGATCTTTTCAACGTTTTTATTTGGTCACTCGTGTCATTCTCTGTCGAATTTCGTAACCCAGTCACAACTACATCACAGCACCATGAATTTTTGCAGCAGACCAGACACTTCTGTGATGAGGTTGAAAGATTATTCATAAAGTTTGGCCCAGAAGACAAAAAGAAAGTTACAAAAGCATTAATATGAGTCAGAGTCAGTGAGTGCATCCACAACATCACTGCTTTGCAAGGTCTTGTGGCAGACATTGTGAGCTGTTAATGGAGGATTTCTTACAGTGATATCAAGATGAACTTGAACATCTGTTCTCAGTCACCATGAGAGGAAAAGGTGGACATATCTTGACAATCCAGCCCCCCCCCCCCCCCCCCCACACACACACAACAGTTACATTTTCGTTTGAAGAGACAGATAATGGTCGACAAAATTACGATCGCATCGCCTTCAAGTTCAAGCAGTTGCAGGGATGTAGTGGATAGCTGTTTAATAAATCAAAATCTGACAAGAATTTCATTTAAACAGTAGTTGCAATTCCGGTAGACGTTGATAAAGAACACAGACACATTGTTAATTTTGTTAAATTTTGCAATACATTCTAAAGATGTAATGCACATAAAAATGACATTTCTGACGTAAGTGGATACACTTTGAAGAAACTTTACGATGTAGTCTGCAAGGACTATACTGGGATATTGAATCAACGGTTTACCAAAGCCAAGCGTACTTTCTTTTTGTCAAAATTTGAAAATGTTAAAACTTGTAAGGAACTTTTTGATGTCTCTAGTGAACTGCTTGGCAACCAAAACAGAGCTGTATTACCCCCTGGCACCGATAGAGATCTTTGTAGTAGTTTTTCAGACTTTTTTTCTAGAAAAATCACCTCCATCAGACAAGAGCTCGATAAAATGTGCGCAATTGCCCCAAATTACCATCAGTTTAAAGGGTTAGTCATCGATTATTTTACCCCAGCAACGGAAGAAGAAATCAAAAAGATCATATTAGATAGTCCATCAAAAAGTTGCGCCTTAGACCCTATGCCCACCAGCCTTTTAAAAAAATGTTTGCATGAACTTCTTCCACATATCACCCAAATTGTAAATGATTCTCTCCTCACAGGCACAGTACCAAATTGCTTTAAGACAGCCCATATTAGACTCCTTTTGAAAAAATCTGGACTTGATGAAAAGGACTTAAAAATTTTTAGACCAGTTTCAAATCTTTCTTTCCTTTCCAAAATTCTTGAAAAAGTTGTATCTAATAGACTGTTACATCATATTAAAGCAAATAATCTTAGCGAAGTCTATCAGTCAGCATATAAGGCACACCATAGTACCGAGACAGCGTTACTTAGGGTCTGTACTGATATTTTAAAATATATTGATGAAAAAAAGGTATGTCTTCTTACTCTTTTGGACCTTTCGGCTGCATTCGATACCATTGATCATGGTATTTTACTCGAGAGATTAAATACTACTTTTGGCATAAAGGGTACTGTCCTGCGATGGTTTGAGTCATATTTTAAGGATCGAACACAAGCAGTTGTGGTTGGAAACACGTGTTCTAATAATGTTTTGCTTAGATGTGGTGTTCCTCAGGGGTCTGTTCTTGGACCTGTCTTGTTTACAATGTATAC
>NW_004797498.1:849585-866641 GCF_000002075.1 Aplysia californica
AACCGGTAGGTCATGGGTTCGAATCCCGTCAGGGGCCCGACGTTGTGTCCCTTGGAAAGGCACTTTGCACAAAATTTCCTCACTTCACCCAGGTGGAATTGGGTACCCGGCTATAGAAAGTGAACGATCTTATCAGTTTGATAGTGTTTGAGAGTGTGAAATTAGCAGTTTGCACTGTATGTTTCCGCGGAAGCCGAGAACGTTTCTGAGTGTTCTCAGAGGGTTTGATAGGGTAATAATAGTTGTAAAGCGCTCAGAGCATGCTCTGGAGCATGGATATACGTTATATAAATGCAATAATTATTATTATTATTATCTCCTTTAGACTTTTGTGTCTGCTCCTTTCTCTACCGATGCAGGACTTACGTTTCCTCGTCCACATCACCTTCACTGCAGAAGACGCACAGATCAGACTGGTCTTTTCTCTGCTGGAAAAGGGCGTAATTCCCAGCTTCAAACTCGTTAACAAAGACCTGCCTAGATGATGGTGTTATCTTCTTCTCTACACACCATCTTTTATACTCTTGATGCACCTCTGCCTTGCAGTTAAACATCGGCTCGATATAGTGTTTTGAAGAGGACTTCCGGCAATAATGGGAGGGCATGGTAGGAAGAGACTTAAAAAATTCCCTTATTGCCACTCCTGAGTTTTGGGCTGCTGCTGGGTTTCTCTGTTTTGAGCTTAACAAACTTGAGCTCTAGTGGTATGATGAGTAATCCCAGTGGTATTAAGGAACATCTTTTTGCATACTGGAACTAGTCCACTTCCAACATTGCGATGATACCTCAAGGTGTTACTCCTACTGGAGTCTGATAGCTCCACACGATGTCTACCAACGGGTACCCTGCGAACCAACGATTTCACCAGAACATTTCTTTGAGGCCAAGACATTGCCCACGCCTCTTTGTATATGTTCTGTCTGGTTTCATCAGTTACATCACTGCATTTAACCCCAGCAGTCTTGCAGTTTCATCTTTCTCTTAACAGCTTTGTTGGCTTCTCAGAAAAAGTGTATTTTGAGCCACCTTTCTAATATTTTCTTCCTAAATAGGCTTCTTCTTTAGCTCTTTTATTTGTGTTGATATTTTTCTTCCAATTGTCTTTATCCACCTTCATTTTGTTTTACCTTGGGGTGGTCTCATCTGCCTTTTCTTGAGCCACAGTGTTGTTTACATTATAAGAGCGTTCATGAACGTGCCGTTCTCCTCCAGCCAAGTCTCCGATGACTTTTTCATCTACAGCGTTGGAATCACTTGTGTCCTGGTTGTCTCTATCATCCAAGTCCATAACGTTAGCAGGTTCTACCTATTCTTGTGGTATGTTGTCGGTTATATCACCCACAGCCTCCACTGATTTTTTATCCCTGACAACTGCTCCCAGCAATGAATGATCAGTATTTGATGAGGAATAACGAAGGAGTTGCTCTACTACTGCCTTATCTGTTTGCCCATCGACATCTTTGGATTCACGGCGTGACCCTGTTGCTTCTTGGTACTCAGCTATTGGTCTACACGAAGATGTGTCTCCTTCAAAGTTTCTTTCCGTTTCAAAGTTTTCCTCTTCGTCTTCTTCAATAATGTGACCGGCTGATTCCCATTCAAACTGTTGTCCACAACTTGTGTCATTGCACCTTTGCTTATCCAAATCCATAATGTCTGTGTTTTCATCTACCTCTTGTGGGATAGTACCATCTACAGCCTGCACTGGTTCTTGAACAGTAGCTGCCCCATCTAATAAGGCGAGATAATTAAATAATGAGCCAAGGGACACGTTTGCAACCATACTCCCATGGTTGAGGATGCTGTCTTTTACTGAAGACCAATAACAATTCTACATGATTTTATTAACAGTCTGGTTTATTAATACACTACTCCATCATTAAAGACAACAAGTTCAGAAAGAGAAATGTCATTCAACGTGCTGTCATCTGGTTCTGTCTCATCAGTTGGGATGGGTGTTGAACTTCTAACCCTCTGCAGAAGTTCAGAAGGATAAGTGGCGTATAAGCTACTCTCGTCTTTGAAAGGCACACCATCTTCACAGCTCGACTGAGAGGATACATTTTCTGTTGGTTGGAGAAAAAAAACATAATAGGTTTACTGAACATCTATTGTAAATAGTGGTCGTTGTTGATCTACAAAGAATAACATTGTAAGAGTATTTTTGCTTCAACAAGTAGTAGTTGCGGTTGTGTAAATGATGTTAACAAGGATTATGACGTTGGACAATGATGAAACTACTACTACTGCTGCTGCTGCTGCTACTACTACTACTGCTGCTGCTGCTGCTGCTGCTGCTGCTGCTGCTGCTGCTACTACTACTACTACTACTGCTGCTGCTGCTACTACTACTACTACTACTGCTACTACTACTACTACTACTACTACTACTACTACTACTACTACTACTACTACTACTACTACTACTACTACTACTACTACTACTACCACCACCACTACTACTACTACTACCACTCCTACTACTACTACTACTACTACTACTACTACTACTACTACTACTACTACTACTACTACTACTACTACTACTACTACTACTACTACTACAACAACAACTACTACTACTACTACTACTAATACTACTACTACTACTACTACTACTACTACTACTATTTCTTTTGTGACGGATTTAAATAGCTGAAATGGATGGGGAGACAACAGTGGTAATGGTGGGATCATAGTTCTATTTACCTCAGAGTTGCAATGAATTCTGGCAACAAGCCAATGCGTGGACTCACAATGTATAGAGATCTGAGATATAATTAATGCAATACTTAACGTTGTTTCATGGGATAAAGCTTTTCTAATAGGAAGAAAGAAAGTGAAGAAGACATACAACTTTTTCTGAGGGTGCTAATGCTGCTGACTGGTTGAAATTATCTGTATTAAAGTAAATTCATCAACCGGGGGTGGTAATGCCAGAGACTAAGAAAATACATCTTTAAGACATCAAAGTAGCAACAAGACTCATTCTACTTCAACTAAGATAATATCATGGCCATTATCGGTATTTTCTGAATAAAAAACATTACTGTAACACTAACAGTCCAGATCAATTAGTCGATGTTTTTGTGGATTTTAAAATATATTTCTGCAATGTTAATAACAATCATTCATTAGGTAAAAACACAAAAATAAAAACAAACAAACAAACAAGAAAAAACAACAACCCAACTTGCAATAGGTTCACAGTAACAATTACTGGGCGCTAATCGTGGAAGCGCAATATACCAGCCACCAGTAGGCTGCACCTTGCTACAGTTAGCGTGTTACCTCCACATGCACGTTGCCGGCCATCGTATTGTGAAATGTTTTGACCGTGCTAAACGTGCATGCGCCTAACCTAAAATATAGCTATAAACTACCTTTAAAGCTTATTTTTAACATCTACAGCTAAATACACACAGTCTGATCTAAATTACTTACCATTTGATGGCACAATCTCTTGAAACTTGTGAAAAATCATGGTTTCTGTCATCCGTCTGTCGATCGGATGCACGGGTAGAGAATCCAAGTTCAGCACGATTCTGTCATGTGAGATTAGATCACAGGACTATTTCGCGCCAAATTTATTATGCGGTTGTTTTGGAATTTCCTGTGTGGTTTCGGGCGACTTCGAGATTTATTTTTAGACCAAAAAAGGTACTTGACCTAATTTGGTGCTTGCACGGTTAGAGTCGGACATCGACGATATGTAAATGAACTACATATGATGTGAAACAAAGAAGACACCCAAAAAAGTATCCGTGTTTCCACGGATATTCACGTCAATGTTAGAGAGTGAAAACATTTTCAACAGAAAAAGGTCTGAAGTCAGTTGCAAGGGTTCTAATATAATATTTACGGTCCTTCAATTACAAACGCTATATAAGGGGCTACTTCAGAACAAAATCACAGTTTCTTAATACCCTATGACGTATGATCTCAAATCAAATTTGAATAAAATACTTCCTCAACCTTGTGCACACAGCTCCTCAAAAAGAGTGACGTAGCTTTTTGTGTACCTTAAGGGAGAGAACGCACCTTCGAACTGGCACCTTTTTGCACGCACGACATCTTAATAAATAAGGTATAACAAAAACCTGCTCAGTTTAGTGGTTGGCCTACTAGATCTATGTTTGAACGCAGGACGAACATCCGGTTTTTTTTTCAAAAGTTGTATGTACACGTGATACTCACGTTGACGCAGCGTTTAGTTTGAGCGCAGAGGAAAATCTGAAAGGTAAATAGTGGGTAAAGGTAGACTTAGGTAGATAATGCGAGCCTTTTGTCAGTGGAGTAGAAGGGTGGGTTTGTTGGTAGGTGCAGGTGAACCAGGAACCCAGACCGACCATGAAGGGTTGGGCAGTTTGGGGAAGGGGTGGGGTGCAGTGGTGGTGGGTAGTGAAGGGCTCACGGGCTTGAGCCCTACCCCCCACCCCTCCACACACCTTAACTCTATCCAAAAGCAAATTAACGTTTTTTAAATAACGAATTATACAGTTGAAACCGTATTGACAGCACGCAATGAACACAGAGCGATCAACTTGGCGGCTTGCTTGTTTATCCAACCACTGTTGTCTCCTTTTACAATTATAGTAACCTAACAGCTAATCAAATGGCTTTAGGGCTCAGCATTGTACGAGCCCGTTCCCACGGTCATACGTTAATGAAATTCTTCTTGTAACAAGGTAGACGACTCGAAAAAAATAATACTGCACAGAGGGCTCACGCTCTCTTAGCCCTGACAATAGGGTGAAAGTTTCCGACACACTTTCCCTCAGTGGCACAGTTACCTATGCGCTCATTGTTAGGTGCTGGCTACTTTCCTCGACTACACGACCTAATACAGCTCATAGACGAAATATGTTTGAAGTACTCTGTGTGCATGTTTGTGTTTGTGCCGCTGGGATTTAACAGTTATATATCACATCAAAACACTTTTGAGCCAACCTTTTCACAAGATGAAATTATTGATTAGAAAACTTTGGAGGTGAAACGCCTTCGTCTCCACCATCCAGAAAAATTACTCAGAACAAAGAGATGGAAGACGAATGTGACTCTTCTCGTTAGAATGGTTTTCAAAATGCCGTGACTCGCCGTGAGTAGAGAAAAACCATCAGTGCTTCGTTCTTACTGCTTGTTATTTCGCGGTAAAGAAGTGAAAGCAACCTCAGCCCCACCCAAATTTTGGTCCACCCACCGCCACTGGTGGGGTGGGGGTGGGGAGGGAAGTGTAACAAGGAATCCAGAGGGTCATTGGAGAGCTGTGAATAGACAACTTACAAGTGTGACAGGGAATGATATTGTGACACAGTTTGCAAGCATTGTGTGTGACTTATCTTTTAAAACAAAATATAAGCCACACTATGAACCCATATTTTTTTTCTTTTTGTTTTCGCAGTGCCTTACTACCCCTTCCAAAGAAATAAACCCCCAAAATACAACAAAAACAAGATAAAATGCAAACAACAGCAGCAGCAACAACAACAACAACAACAACAACAACAACAACAACAACAAAGAAAAATCGTTTAAAAAAAGTAAGCCTATCCCGAAAACAATAGTGCCTAACACGCACACATAAGCACAAGTACGCACCCATAGGTTTAAATCTATAAGAAAGAACACCAATCAGTAAAGTTGCCATTGTACTGTAAACGGTGCGGGTGACCCTGGTTTGAATCTCAAAAGGGGCATTGCTAAAAATTGGTTATTTGGGGAGCTTGATGGATTCAAACCAACTTGCCTCGATCCTACGGTGAGATGGGATGGCAATCGGAGGTGTCGCCTTCGAAATAACTTCGCAGTGGTTGGGGAGGATGTGGGGGTGGGGGGCATAAATGCAAGTAATTAATATTGTCCCATAAGCTTATTTTTAAGCACTTGCATATTCACGTTACCAGTGTGTAGTTTATATTAGTTTTCAGGACTGACCCACAATTAAAGGAATAATACTTTTAAAAATCACACTTAAAACGCAAGTCTGAAGTCAATCATATGCGCAGAGTGGGGGGGGGGGGGGGGGGGGGGGGGGGGGAGCATGATAATAATAATAATGATAATAAAAATACTACTAATAATAACAATACAAATAAATATTAATAATATCGATGATCATCATGATGATAATAGTAATAATAATACATAGTAACAACAACAACAACAATAATAATAATTTATACTACTACTACTACTACTACTACTACTACTACTACTACTACTACTACTACTACTACTACTACTACTACTACTACTACTACTACTACTACTACTACTACTACTACTACTACTACTACTACTACTACTACTACTACTACTACTACTAAGAGTAATAATATTAATAATAGTAATAATATTAACAATATTAAAAATAAAACTCTTCAGACAAGACTGGGATTTAACAGCCGTTGGAAGGTCGGAGAAGGTTGACAAAGAGCGGCAGAATGTCATCCTCCTCAATTTCCGATATCTGGACTAGGCTTGAGTTCTGTCTTTTCGACTCGACTCAAATATTCAACATTCGCGATTATTTTGCTATTCACAGATATCCGAAGCATGCTTTAGCAATTTGAATGCCATATGATATTTTAGATAATAGATTTTTGTCAAATTTTTCTCAACTGTCGTAAAAACAGAGCATATATCTAAAACCACGAGATAAATACAGCAATATTTTATAATTGATGATTACGAGACAGGTCGATTTGTGAGGCAAACAAAAGTTATAATACATACCTCTACGTATAATAATTTATTCACTACTACCATTCAATATCATATTCCCCTGCCACATGTTACAATGAATAACTCAAGAGCTCATGGCTCTCGTTTATCGAAGTGCAGCAGTTAGCTTTGCAAGAATAAAAAAGCAGGCAGGGAGATAAGCTCTCTGATTAACTTATAATTATTGTGACGTCCAAAAGAAACTCGAAAATGTATTTCCCCAATCATAGTGTAAAACCTTGTGCTACTCGGTAATGCAGAATACCAATTTAAACTTAAATAAATTCTGCATCATCTGACACATTAAATTTTCATCTATGTTAAAAGACGCCCGAAATATGGTCACTCTAAATTGACCTTTAAAAAATCAAGCTTGGCAAAATTGTGCGAAACCAAAGAAACGTAAAATTGTATTGAGGCGCATCAATTTTGATAGAATGGAAATACATTGTATAGATCTGTCCAATGAATTGAATATTTTGTTTGGGAAATAAACACTATTTTATTAAGATATTTTATTACTACAGTTTCAAACAAAACGGAAAACAAAGCAATCATAAATACCACACAAAACTAGGACTGGACATTAATGTGCTCTTTGTTGTTTTATTTTGCTTAGGAGCCATTGGTTTTGTGTAGAGCACGAACTCTTTGGGCATCGACTCTATTAAGTTTTGGACTTAATCATCTGTCATTTCGTCTCAAATGTCGCCGAGAGTTACAAACACAGGGCCTGAATTGGGAGCAAAGTAGCTTGTCTTCAGCTGCTGTTTAATTGGGTTTCACATACCTGTCGGATTTCATATAGGGGCTATGTGACACTCCAACGGTGATATTTGGTTTTCCAAGAATTGTCTTGTGGCATTGGCCATTGACCCTTTGAGAAAGTGCTTTGCTACGCATGGAGATGTTTATTTGAATGACACAATTACGAAAATAAGAGTAGGTAAGACAAGGCATTCCAGCACTTGGGCGATGTTGTCCACTAAACCAAACCATCCTGTGATTCTCACGAGGGCGGTTTTGTTCATTTCACCCCTGATCACCCCAAACTATGACAATTTCGTGGCCTTTGTTCCTCACTGACAGGTATGGCATCCTTCAGTCTCCAGCTCGAAGTTGTTGATCGTTATTGCTGGAGCCTGCTCTACGCCCTGACCCATCACGTTTGTCTTCCTCAGGCTGAAAATGAGGCTAAAGTCTTGACATGCACGAGAGAAGCCGTTCATAAGACTCTGTTACTGTTCTTCTGATTGAGCTGCCGGTGCTGCATCGTCTGCAAACAGCATGTCTCTAATGAGGACTTTACAGATCTTAGTTTTTGCTTTTAGACGGGAGAGGCTGTACAACTTTCCATCCGACCTGGTGTGAAGATATACTCCATTGGTTGACGCTCCGAAGGTATGTTTCGGCCTGACTGCAAAGAAGATGATGAACACGTTAGGGGCAAGTACGCAGCCTTGTTTTACACCGTTCTGGATATTAAATGCCTGGGAGGAAGAGCCGTCAAACTGAACAACGCACTTCATATCTGTGTGGAAAGACTGGATGATGCTGAGGAGCTTCGTTGGACACTGAATCTTTGTGAGGACTTGGAACAGGCCCTCCCGGCTTACGAGGTCAAAGGCCTTGGTGAGGTCGATGAAAGCAAGGTAGAGCGGTCGTCCCTGTTCTCTGCACTTCTCTTGTAGCTGTCTTAGGGAGAAGACCATATCAGTTGTTGAGCGCTCAGCTCTCAAGCCACACTGTGATTCAGGATATACCCTGTCAGCAAGTTGTTGTAGCCTGTTTCGGATGACTCGTGCGAAGACCTTTCCCACAATGCTAAGCAGAGACGTCCCACGATAGTTATTGCAGTCTCTCCTGTCCCCTTTGTCTTTATACAGGGTGACTATCTTGCAGTCTCTCATGTCCTGTGGAACCGCTTCCTCTTGCCTGCACTGACGCAGTAGTTCATGCAGGTGGTTCAGCACGACACTCTTCTCGCACTTGATGATCTCTGGTGGAATCCCGTATAGTCCAGGCGCCTTCTCGGTAGGTAAGCTGTCGGTGGCTTTGTTCAGCTCTTCCACGATGGGGATCTCATCAAAGTCTTCGATGACGGAGAGATTCTCGAGAGTTTCCATCACAGAATTAGAGATGCTGTTTTTCCTGGAGTACAGCTCGGCGTAGTGCTCCACCCATCTCTCCATCTGCTTTTCTTTGTCGGTGATTCTTTCGCCTAATTCAGATTTCAGTGGCGCTGTTTTGCTCTGTGTTAGGCCGACAGCTTTTTAAAATTCCATTGTAGACACCACGGATATTGCCTGCATCGGCTGCAGTCTGGATGCATGGCATTCCAGCATTTGCGCAATGGTGTCCACTAAATCAAACCATCCCGTGATTCTCACGAGAAGCGGTTTTGTTTATTTCACACCCAAAACCATGACAATTTCGTGGTCTCTGTTCCTCACTGACAGATGATTGTGTTCAAATCTAACTAGGGGCTAACACAGTCCGTGTGCAAAATGGTTTCGTGCTCTACACGAAATCAATAGGTCTTAAACTAATCTAAGGAGCACGTGTCATTTTAAGTCCAGGTTCTGTGTGATATTTGTGACTGCTCTGTTGTCCAGTCTATTTGAAAATATCAGAAGATGCTGTCCATTGCAGAGACAATACTATTCTATTTTCATTTGATATTTAATTTGTGTCCATTGCACCAATGTTGATGCACCGCAATATATGCGGGAACACAATTTATATTTCTTTGATTTCGCCCAATTTTGCCAGGCCCGGTTTTCTAAGGTCAGTTTTGAGTGACGATATCTCGGGCGTCTCTTAACATAGGTAAAATGTTAATGTGTCAGATGATGAAGAATTCATTTAGCTTTAAATTGGTATACTGCGTGAGTGGGTGGTACAAGGCTATAATACGATGATTGGGCGATTACATTTTCAAGTTTCTTTTGGAAGCCACTATATAATAAGAAAACCACATTCGCACACGGTATTCGAAAATCACGAAGTGTGACTTCATACTTCTTAGCGTTCAAAGCCACAACATTAACCCCAACACATGCTTCCTCAAAATAGTCTTGAATATCACTTATTCGGACTAGATATTTCCCCCATGTCAGTCATAGAGATTTTATTAAAAGTCGCGTTTTCAAAAAGGCACCTTGAAGCTGTTCGTAGATATCAAACTGCAATGTCATAATTTCATAATAAAGATGATAAAGAGAAGTGCTCTTCTCACATTGTATAATATGTAGACCAGGTCTGAGTTCAAATAACATTAACACAGCAAGTTAAGGTCATATGGAGAAAAATTATTAAAATAAAAAAGCAAATAGGTACAAAATCCCCCACTTTTTGTGTCCCTATGACTATTAGATCTATTTCAATTTCATTCCGTCTGAGTGTCTTGGTCTTTCTGCTGGGATGTTGTAATAACCTCTTAGCTCAGGTTGGCCCAGATAGGCAGGGTCGCAGCCCACGTCCCTAACGATCTAAATTTGTGTCCATGGAACGAGTAAAAACACCTTGATTAAAAACAACATTGTCTAAGGTGAGTCAGCAGAACGTGCCGACAGGAACAGAACTTGGTATCCCACAGAGTCCTGATGGGAAGTAGTCTTTGTTTTTGTTTTGGCAAGTGTTTTGCGGGGCTCGCAATTGCATAAGGTCATATGAGCGAGCTGGATACATTAACCATTTTCAGTTTTGAAGAAAATAGTCCGTCGCTGTCAGGTTTCGAACCCGGGACCTATCGAATGAGAGGCGAACACGCGTAACCTCTAAACCATGAGACCCCCCCAGTCGCAAAGCTCAGTAGCTCTTGGACATAAGTGATCATACTTTGATGATGGTAATGATAATGAAGATGGTGATGATGATACTGATGAGGAGGAAGATTGATAATAAGAGGAGGAGGAGGAGGAGGAGGAGGGGAAACAAAGGGGATGAGAAAGAAAGAATAGGAAAAGGACAAAGTGAACTTGAAGCAGGAGGAGGAGGAGTAGGAGGTGAATAATGATGATGCTGATGCTGCTGATGATGACAGAGAGGATGATAGTGACGACACTGACAAGGAGGTAGAGTGAGACGAGGAAGACAAATAGAAAGAAAAGGAGGGGGAAGTTACGTGGAGTGAGTCAGCAGACCAAGAACAAAGATTAGGCCTATTTTATGACCAGCGGAAAGGCTCGGGGAATTTCTCCTCTTAATGTTTTTAAATATCCCCTACATTCCGGAATCACACCAGAAAAATGCACCTGTGACCCATGGACACAGTTCTGTAGACATTTGACTTTCTTTCTTCAAGGCGTCCCATTTATAAATTTAATGAACGCTCTAGACGCTATTGCTTTTTTTTCTCTTTCTCTTTTTTATTTATAATTCTTGGTGCATGCCTTGATGGTGAAAGTTAAAAAATGTTTTTTAACTCTTTTTATATCCAGTCTGTGCTTTTCGATCAACAAAATCAACCAAAAGAGAGCCAAAGTTTGGTACTCTATTATTTAAGAAATTCAATGAGCTTAACGAAATTGAGATTAACGGAATTGTTACAAAAAGCGAAATAAAGGATAGAAAAATAGAAATCATCATCATCCGGTGCCTTGCCCATTGGCGTGGGCGATCATGGACCTCCACTTCCATCTGTCTTTCGATGCAGCAATGGTGTCTTTTGTTCTTGCTGCTCCCAGCCATGTTGTCATCTTGTCCAGTATCTTTTCCCTCTGTCTGCCTCTGCCTCTCTTTCCATCAAACTTTCCTGTTGTTACAATATTCTCTAATGCTTCTTTCCGCATTGTGTGTCCGAAGAAATTTGCCTGTCGTTTTCTTATATTCGTGATAAGTTGTTTTCTATAATTTGCTTCAACCAGGACTTCTTCATTTGTTTTTCTAGCTGTCCATGGGGTACGTAGCATGCGTCTTATGAACCACAACTCTGTCGCAACAATTGTTCTTTCCAACTGTTTATTGATTGTCCACGCTTCGCACCCGTATAATAGGATGGGCTCGATGTAACTTTCCAGTACTTTTTTCTTCGTTTCCAGTGACAGATTGATGTTTATTAGTATCTGTTTCATCTTGTCGACGGTTGTTTTTACTTGGCAAATGCGGCTTTTAATTTCGGTGTGACATCTACCATCTGAAAATAGAAATGCAAAAGCGAAATAAGGGGACTGCTGCTGTCAACGACTTATGCACTCGAGAACAATATCCCCGACAGCCACTGAGTGCTTAGAAAGTCTTTGTGAAAATGTGAAACCAGGTATGATCATCCAGACATCAAGATCAAATGACACAGAAAGGTGGGGAGTTAACTTTGTCAGCAAGTAGAAATACCAAAGTTAGACAAATCCATCAAATTATGTTTCCATTTAGTAATTATAATTATATTGCCTTTATAGAGATGAGGAAGGGAAAGGGAAAAAGGGAAATAACTGCTAATATAATGTATCATTTTTTAGCTACATTGGTGACCACGAATGGTTATTTCCCCTTCTATAAGTGCCATTGTGTATTGCCCTAGGCTTCCTCCAACATTGCATCGGTCTTGTAATAATGACGTGCATCTGATTGTACACGATTGTAACCGTTTCGCGCCCCCCATAGTCTACTTTGACCCGACCTATCAGGACCAACCCAGGCTGAGAGTGAACATTTTAGTTCTAGGAAACAGACAAAGATACTTGATCACGTTGGACTGGGAAGAGCCTAACCATTACACTACAGACACCAGTGAAATAATCTGACTAGGGTGAAGTGTGGTAGGGGTTAAGAGTACTTTGTATGTAACCCAGCAAGACTGAGACTGGACCTCTTCCCGGGTTCGAAACCTGACATCGACGGAAAATGTTCTTCAAACTGAAAATGTTTAATGTATCCAGCTCGCTCATATGACCGTATGCAATTGCGAGTGCCGCAAACATCTCTTTCTATTGTGGACCTTGATGCTAACTCAAACAACCATAACAAGAAAAACATTGCCCGATGGGACTAAAGCATCCACTAAGAAACATAATGTTGAGCCAACAGCATGCCATTTACAGTTTACAGACGACTTTAGAAACTAAAGATATAAAAAAAGAAGCTAGACAATAATTATATTGAATGCTTTGGAAAATATTATCAGGTGTATTTGGTTTCTCAAGAGACTGTTGAAAAATGGAAAGGAAGGAAAGCAAATGAGATGACGCTGAAATAAGCCTGTATGGCACGTCCACTAACACTAATAACAACAATTAAGAAGAGACAAACGCAGTATCTGGGTCACTTGAATCTACGTTATTAAGAACTTGAGCATTTTGCTCGCAATGGAAACAATGCCAAAGAAGCAGTGTAGACAAAGGCCAACTTTGTTTGAGAACTTGACCATAATAATATGTAAATGGAGAGGCCAGGATAACATTGGATTTTTTAGAGCATCCGAGCAGAAAAACGAGCTGAGGACCATGGATACCGATGTCTATTTCAGATCTGGCTCTTGATGATAATAATGATAACATGTCCTCGAACGACTTTATATTCTGGTGTGTACAGAGTTCACCAAAGCAAACAAACAAAAATGCAGCGATAACAAAGGCGGTTTTGAAAAGGGAGGAAAGGGGGGGGGGGCAGTTGAACATTAATGTGGGACAAGAGGAAAACAGGGATGTATGTGATCTTGTATCCATTGAGGGGGGGGGGGGTCGAAAGACAAAGCAGATTTAAAAGAGAAGGGAAACATAATCAGTAATAGAAAAAGAAAGAAGAAAGGAGAAAAGTGAATTGATACACACAAAGAAGGGGCATGCCCACGGCTTAGGCTTGCCCAATGCCTAGTCATTATGCTTGTGTGTGTGTGTGTGTGTGTGTGTGTGTGTGTGTGTGTGTGTGTGTGTGTGTGTATGTGTGCGTGCGCGTGCATGTGAGAGAGAGAGAGAAAGAGAAAATAAGAGAGTGAGGGAGACAGAGAGAGAGAGGGAGAGAGAGAGAGAGAGAGAGAGAGAGAGAGAGAGAGAGAGAGAGAGAGAGAGAGAGAGAGAGAGAGAGAGAGAGAGAGAGAGAGAGTGCGCTCGTTCGTTTTGGCGCCTGCATGTAATAATGTGAGGAGCAGAGACCGGCCACTCACAACAGTAACACTCTTACCAGGGGCGAAGGCTGACTTGTTTGACAGGGCAATCAAAGCGAGATGGGACTAGATAGGGCCTGGAGATATAACACTCACTCAAGTCACAAGAATGTTACTGGCACTGGAGGCGGCAACTCTGAGTTGTGAATGAAAACAAATCCTGAATTCATGTTGTATGCTTGTTCAACCGCTAAAATAACCGGGAAAGTATTTCATTAAATACTTATTCTAACTAACCTTAAATTTAACTTAAGATTTGAACACACGAACACCAAGGAAGGAAGCAGAGATGTCAGTACTACAATGACATGTTATACCAGACAGCCGAAACACTTTGGTGGAGCATGCCAATTATAATTTTTTTATTTCACTTTTGGCTGTTTTTTGTCTAGCTTTTCGCGGCGGGAGCCGGTGTCATAATCGAGGTCACGATCTGATTATAGGACGTTAAAAAGTCGAGGAAGAAAAAAACAAGCATTCGCAGCAGTCAAGATATTATTAGGAGTTAGTTCCCCTCACATCTGTGAGGTAGACTCGACCAGTGTAATAGTTAGCTTACATAATCATCGCGTGGGGCTGTTTATAACTGTGGCTCGAAAGGGGTGAACAGGGTATATGCGGCAATGAAACAGTTTTGACTGCTATGCACATGTTCCCTTCAACTCTATTGGTAGACTCTTCCAGCCTCACTTTAAGCTTACTTAATCAAAGCTTGTGACTACTTATGGAGTGGCCCGATAGGGGCGAACAGGCTATTTCTATGGCAATGAAACGGTTTTGAAGGTTAGGCATAGTCTATTGTTCATTGGTGTTTATGAACGTCTTTTTACATTTAATTTATGAGGTTTACGTCTGTGGGTGAATTTGACTGCGACAATGTTTCAAAATTAGGAAGGGAAGCAGTGATTATTTGATTATACAGACGCTTCGCCTCCGACTCTTACAGTCAGGCACTTATTGTCACACACACACACACACACACACACACACACACACACACACACACACACACATACACACACACACACACACACTAACACACACACAAACACACACACACAAACATACACATTAACACACACACACACACGTCAGAGAGGGAGAGAGAGGAAGAAAGAGGGAGAGAGAGAGGGAGAGAAAGATGCGGGGGACAGACAGACAGACATACAGACAGACATACAGACAGACATACAGACAGACATACAGACAGACATACAGACAGACATACAGACAGACATACAGACAGACATACAGACAGACATACAGACAGACAGACAGACAGGCAGACAGACACGCTGTGGAGAATGCTAACGAGACAAAAACGCAATTGAACTGCCAAGAAACGTATTGGAACCGTGGAAACCCAGAATGTCTAACACAAAGGCAAGCTGTGCTTCTTTTTGCCCCTCTTTTTTCTCTCTTTTTCCGTTCTATTTCAGTATTCAGCCTCTTCCGTACCTCTATCGTTCTTTCTCTTTCTTTCTCAAGCGACCCCCCCCCCCCCAACCCCTCACCCCAACCCCCCTTTCATCTCGCCTTGTTTATTTCTTCACCCGTCCCTGTTTTTCAGAAGAAAAAAAATTGAAAAGATATTAAAAAACTACCACAATCAGGGACGCACCGTACATTTTCACCTGTCAGTCGACTTTCTCTCCAACCATGACCCCAGCATTTACTGTATAGTAAACAATTTTCTTTTTTGCAGGGGCACAATCTAGTACAGATTCTTTGGTTAAAGTCTAGTTTTAGCCATCACTTTACCACAAGAACCGACGAGATGGTAGATTGGCATATCATTTAAGGCCGTGTATCATATTATAATTGTTATATAACTACTAAACCGTACCACGTCGTTCGTAAGTTATGTTATTCTTCTTGGATCCCAATAAGAACCGGGGTTTTATGGTGGTTGGTTGGTAGATGCTCTGGTGTGCTTTATTCCGTATTTCTTATTAAACATCTATCGTCCTTAGGTTATCTCTACTCTTTTTTCTCTTTGAATGTTACTTTCTAGTAAAACCTCTAACCTCCGGCACGTTTAAATAAGTGTGTTGCAAGCGCCGTAAAACTTACTGAAACAAGAGACCTGGGATATTAATTTATAGTCCGCCGTCCAACCAACAGAGAGCATAGCTCCTGCAACTCTGTCACTCCTCACAATAATAATGTTATTTGTCTTGAGCAGGGGTGGCATCACTGCGAGCCTATTAATAATTATTTATGAGTGGCATCGTTTCCTTGTGCTCGAGATATATCTTCTGTCCAGCTCTTTTTCGTGCCCTTTTGGGGAGCGAGGCTTCGTGTTGGCCGGAGTAAAAATAAAGCATCAAAGATCACTCTTCGAGGCAAATACGAGAGAGCTCTGGTAACACTTTGATCTATCATGACTTGCAAAGAGTTGATTGCCAATGGTTCACGGCTCCACCGACCCATTTTAGATCGTTTAGGGTCAGGAGACAAGAGACTTCGTCTCGGCATGCCAGGGCCAACCCGGAAGGATTGAATGCCATTGAGGAAAGTGCAAAAATATTAGTAGGGAAACGAACCAAGACGATGTCCAATCATTATTGCACAGCACAAACGCCGTCACCTGGAGAGAGAGAGAGAGAGAGAGAGAGTTAACTCAGGGTCACTAAGCAGGTCATACTTTCCTGTATCTTTTTAGGTCAGCGTTTCCCAATGTCATCCTCGAGATTCATGATAATATCAAGACATGCTAGGCGTGCTTTGTACTGACTACACAGCTACCTCCTTTTCGAGTACTTTTAGCTCTGAGACTGCATTGTCGACCAACAGGAGGCAGTTACAATTTTCAGTTAGCTTAGTCAATTACAGCTGTTTTCTCTTCAAGGTTGAGTTCAAGTACTTTGCCTTGTGTCATGTCTGAGAAGAACAACTGTGCTGCCTCGACAGGTGTGTTGGACACAGGTGAGGGAATGAATTTTTGTTCTCTGTGTCTCTCGCTCTCTTGCTCTCTCGTCCTCTCTCACTTCCTTCCATCAGTTTATGTTTGTCTGTGTTTGTGCATATGTTTATGTTGCTCTCTATGTGTGTGCGTACGTGTGTATAATGTTGCATTTGTGTGCGCATGTGTGTGTATGCGTGTGTGTGCATGTGTGTGTGTTAGTGCGCATGCATGTATACCTGTGTGTGTTTATGTGTATGTTTTGTGTTTATGTGTGTGTGTGATGTGTGTGTATGTGTGTGTGTGTGTGTGTGTGTGTGTGTGTA
>NW_004797498.1:866968-869258 GCF_000002075.1 Aplysia californica
GAGAGAGAGAGAGAGAGAGAGAGAGAGAGAGAGAGATCGTTTGGGCGCCTGCCAGGTTTTGACGACATGAATAAATTATATAATAGTCTGCTGCTTCTACTGTGCCGTTAAATGTTTTATAATTGTGCAGGATTCAGTTTGTACGACGTGTATGCGTGCCAAAGTAGCCCAACTACCTGGTGTACTGTTCAGGCCTGGACCTGTGTCTTGTGTAGGCCTATTCAATTCAACGTGTGTTGTGAAAGCAATATGATCATGAAATTCGTGTTTCGTTGAGTTACGGTGAGGAATCTATGTATGTAACCAATCCTTGGTACACAATAATAATGCCGTCGAGTGACGTCGAGTGACCTTGACGTACTCGAGTTCCGAACATGAAAACGGTCCTCTTTATCACGCGCTACGTTCCTTCAGCTGGCGGTATTAAAATTGTTACATTTCTTTTCCAGAAACTTTGGTCAAAGTTCAAACTCGCTTAATATGAGTTTAAGTGGATAGTTGGTGGGTGCTCTAATGTGGGTTGCTCTTTTTTCCCTGTCAAATATCTGCAGCCCCTATATCTCTTCGTGGTTGGTTGGCGGGTGCTCTTTCCTATCAAACATCTATCGTTCTTTTTTCCCCTCCTTCTTTTTTGTCTATATTACTCTCTTGTAACACCTCTAATCTTCGGCACTTATATGACCTTACAGCTTTGCAAGTGCCGTAAAACTCTTACTAAAACTCATACCTCCTCCTTTTTGTATGTGTTACTCTTATGTAATACACTTGATCTAAGGCAGTTAAATGACCTGTGTTGCAAGTGCAGTGAAACGCTTTTTTAATATGCCATCTGCGGGTGAGATTTTCTCCATTTTCTCCCAGTTTGACCATACATATTTTCTCCTCCATTTTTTTTAGCCTACGTCCATTTCCTTCAAAGTTTCGAGCGCCCACTTCAATCATTTATGTTTAGAAGTCTTTTGAAAATGGGTTAAAAAATTATGGGTCTTGTTTTTTAATAATTTCTTCATTTTTAAAAAATATTTATTTTTCCGACTTCAAATTACATCTTCTCCTTTATTTTTCATCTGAATAGCTTCATTATTTTACATGTTGTCATCCATAGGTGACCTGTACTGAGATAGAGCCCTTTTTGAAGATAATAAACGAATAAAATTACAATCAGTGCTTTTGTTGGGAATTTTTAGATTTTTAAAACTATTCACCCATGTACATGTTTCCAGAGTCCATTATTATTTTCAAAATCGTAATATTACAAATCTGACGTTATTTGTGCATTACACAGCTGTTGTAGTTTGTACTTGCTAAAAATTAAAACCAACAGACGAAAACTAAGAGAGAAGATAGCTTTTGAAATTTGATGAAATTATCCAATATGGCGGATGTTTTGTTGGTTACCATGGTAACCATGTGCTTATAATAATAAATATTTTTTGAAGTTATTTTTTGATGTCTGAGTAATATAAATATATCATTGTTGTTATATTGTATGGGGTATGGATTTTAGAAATTCCAACAGCAGATGGCCTTTAATAAAACATGATTTTAACTTGGAAATATTGTCGCTTGTAAGGACAAGCGGGCTAAACCATATTTCGGGGTTTTCCAGATATCTTGACCTGCACCAACAGTTGGCATTGCCCTACCTATAGGAGAAGTTTGGTTTCATTGGTGTGCGTATTTGTTTGGTTATAGAAAAACTCTCATTGTCTTTTAAAGAAACTGAACACGCGGCAAAAACTTTACCCTCGATTTTCTCAAAACCCTCGATTTTCTCAAAACAGTATTTTTCGGGATGGCCCCCATGTGCTTAAAAGCGATCATACATACATGTATTGCAGAAGACAAACGTGAATTCAGAGCTGCACAAGCCGGTGTATCCTTGGTGTCGGAACGATGAATGCAATATCATTTTTGCAATTTTATGGGGACTTTCAGAGATTTTTTCTGATCTCTTTGCTTGAGACAGGCCTTGGTTTTTCCTCTTACCATTGGTATCTGTAGTGTCATTGTGAAACAGAATGGTTGTTGTAAATTGGTATGGTTTTTGTTATTGTTTTGTCATTGTGTTTTGATTGTCGTTGATGTTATTTGAATTTTCTACTAGGCAAAGGACAGAAGTCATTAACAGCATGGTGAAAAAATGCCGAATGCTAATGATACTAATAAATAGCATTTGTGAAGCGCACGTCCCCACTCGAAAGCAAGCTCTATGCGCTTTACACTATATTATCACCCCAGCAGACCATAGAACACTCTAAAACATTCTCAGCTTCCTGGGAAGCATACC
>NW_004797498.1:870785-871830 GCF_000002075.1 Aplysia californica
AGTGGTAAACGTCGTAAAGTAGACTGCGTAACACGTCGATTACAGTTCACAGAGTCAGAGCACTGTGTCCTGTTCCTGTAAGACACAGCTATATTACATGTATAAAACTACATGTAGCTGTGTTGTGACTCGTTTCAATGACCTGGATGATGCGCACTAGGCCAAGACTTTCGATGTCGGAGTGAGACTATAGCCTACTTTACTTTTCCAATTTTGAACGTAACATTCTGATGGGCTTCTTGCTGCTTTTATCATCGTTTATAATGTAGCAGTTAGAGGCTTTGCCGTCCACCCCAAAGATCTGAGTTCGATTCCACTTTGGGTAACTTTTTTAAAAATTGAGTATTCTCCGTCTGTGTATGTTAGAACTAGAACTTTGTGTACCTCTCAGATTGGGTTGGCCGTGACAGACAGGATGGAAACAGTCTACTGGACGGTTTACATTGTGTGGATGGAAGCTCAAAACCTCTACAATTTCAACTTTTATCTCGTTTTTTTCTTCCCCTTCAGTTCAGCTAAGCCCGTCCCATTGCTGCACGACGTCTGCCAATTGCTGCTGTGCCAAGGGCGGCAGTGGCGGGAAACTCTAAGTCACAGATGTTGAAGAGTTCACAGAAGTTTTAGAGGTCACAGAAGTTTTAGAGGTCCAAGGTTGAAGATTTCAGACCAATGCTGATGTCATCTTGATACAGCATTGCATGTAGATACCAGAACAAAGAGGACTATAAATAAACAGTGCAAACATTTCGTTGAGTCGTTCTTTGTTTGCTTGCTTGTCAGTTGTTTGTTTGCTTGCTTGTTAATTGTTTGTTGTTTGCTTGCTTTCTTGCTTGCTTATTTGTGTGCTTGCTTGCTTGTTTGTTTGTTTTCATGTATATTTGTTTGTATGTTTGTATGTTTGGCCCATTTTGCCAGCAATGAAAACACTGTGTCTCAGTTTCAGAACAAGAGCAGCTTTGCAGAAAACGAAAAAACAAAACAAAACATTACCCCCCCCCACCAAATAAGCAAATAAGCCCAGCTCAACAACAACAACAACAACAAC
>NW_004797498.1:872573-874109 GCF_000002075.1 Aplysia californica
CTCCCTCTTTCTGCTGATACCGGTATGTAGTATCTCAGTTAGCTCGATCTTCGGTTAAGTTGATATTATATTTTTCTAGGGTCCCAGCACCTCTTCTTCTGCACATGTCCCAATGGTTAAGTTGTACTTTGGATGTGTTGATCTGTTTTCCACTCCCCCCGACGACATCAATTCATCTGTAGTCGACTGCATGTATGTAGAGTCATTACAATCTATCGAGAACGCAATTTAAAAAGACAGATACGTGAATAATAATTTGTGCAAGAATAATTATGATAATAATAATGATAATGAACAAACAAATAAATATATAATACAAGTACCTGTATCTGTGGGCAAATAGGACTGAAAAATATGAATTATCAGAAAACGAACAGTTAGTTATTGGATAGGATTTTATAGTTTATGGTTTTTAGCTTCTAATATAATCAATCCTTTTCATTCTTTTTCTTTTATGGTAGATATCTTGTTACAAGTTGAATAATTGGATGTAGTGTATATTTGTAATTTATTCATAACATTATTGGTTTGATCATTAAATTTGGTAAATATTGATACTTGAGATAATTTTGCTTTCAAAGGTTGGCCTGGTGTGCTGTCTGCTGGATGTAGTCAGGGTACGTGTATATCAAGGGTAGGGACGCAGGATTATCATCTTTTAATTTTCTGTTGATTGATAGTGGAGTTCAGTTCAGCATGGGCACTTCAATAGCTCTACATGTATATTGTATTGGTATCATTCTGGACTACGAAGCGGGTGGCCCTCTCTACCTGTTTTGCCTGGTCCTGTGGGAAAGGGATCTTAAATTCAGAGGTGCTACCTTTTGATTTAGTTACCATACCGTGTTGAATGGGGGTTAACCCATACATGTACCAAAGACCAGTTAATACCCAAATGTGCATTGTCTCGAGTTTTACGCCCTTTTCAACACCGGAGGTTGAAGTGGGTTAAACTTATACTTGAGGGTGGTTGGCGGGCGCTCTGGTGTGATTTGGTTCTTCTTTCAAATCAAACATATATCGTCCTTATCTCCCCTTCTTCTTTTCTATGTTTGTTACACCTCTAATCTTCTGGCGCTCATATGACCTTATGCAGCTGCGAGCGCCGTAAGACATCTGCTAATACTAAACTAAACTAAAAACTTATACTTCGTTGAAGTTGTAACCCAATCTGCAGCGTCATTGACTCAAACATTCAAAGTGTTTATTTGTGTGTAAACTCGAAGTCAAAATATAGAAGTGGATGGTTAGCGGGTGCTCTGGACTCTGGTGTGTTTGCTCTTTTTTCAGTACCCACCAGACATCTATCGTCATAATCTCCCCTACTTCTTTACTTTTTATCCAGTAACACCTCTCATTGTCGACACTTTTATGTGTGTTGTTAGTGCTGTAAAAACTCATAATATTCAAACTGAATTAAGAGTCTCGGAGTTAAAATATCGCATTTCACACATGGAACGTATTGAATAAAGCAAGGCTACCTCTGTTGTCTCTTGATGTCCCTCTCTCTCCCTCCAGCCCTACCCTCTCTCTCTC
>NW_004797498.1:874312-876406 GCF_000002075.1 Aplysia californica
TGCGGGGGCTGCTGGCGCACGTGGGTTCAATTGTATATTTTTAAGGGACATTAGAGTGTGTATGGGGGGTGGTGGAATTTTTTGGGGGGTAAGTGTTTTACGGCACTCGCAACAGCATAAGGTCATATGAACGCACGGGACACACCAAACAATTACAGTTGGTAGGAAATTTAGAATTTTGCCCGGGTGGCGGCCGAAGCCTACTCTTATCGACTTTGGACCACCAAGGGATCTTTAACGTGCGCACCTCGCACACGGGACTTCCTAGATTTTTTTGCCCGTACAGGCTAGGTGAGGCAGGATCTTACTTAAATAAGATCAGGCGTGTGGCTGAAAGACAGCAGAAGGAGCCAAGGAGAAGCAGTAGAAAGGCTGCAGAAAGAGTCAGGAGCCCAGAGGAGGGGGCAAAGGAGGTTAGGGGGTAGGGGCAGAAAGTGGAGACGAAAACAGACGACAGAACTTTGTTGGAGAGTAGGAAAGAAGGAGAAAGGAGACAATTTTAGAGAAGAAAAATTTTCTTCTGCCACCTGGATTCGAATGAGAGGCGAAAACCTTAACCCCTAGGCCTAGAGAGCCCCCTCCCCCCGCCCCCACCTTCCAATATGGGAGGGGTACTTTATTTACCTCTCCTTGTCATTGCTGTTCTTAACTCCGTCTTTCGTCTTATTTACTCTAACCATTAAACCAAATCCGCTGTTGTGTGGAACAGCAAGCATCCCTTTCAACACTGTAAGTGTAAGTAGATTGTATGTTTAATGAAATTTGCAGTCCACCTTCAACAGGACCGAGAAAAGTGAGTGTAGTGAGCCATGGAAACTCCAAAACAAAATTTGATCAAGAACACCCACTTTGGGTTTTGAACCCTGGTCTTTCTTACCGTGGCATAACATCGTACCGACAGAGCGAAGGAAGTGCCCTGGGGTAAGTTCTCCGCCTTTGAAACGTGACCTGTGTGACCTATGTGTGTGACTCGTGGCACGCTCAACCCAAACCAAACGGCCAAACGGCAGGCATTCTCAAAGCACCCGTCCCTAGTGGTGGGCAAAATCCAGGTAACCTATCCGGACAACCGGATAATTCAACAATAAAACATTATCCGAATTCAGACTCTTATATTATCTTTCCTGACCCAATTGCCGAAGTTGGTGAACCCATTTGTTGAAGTGGTCTTAACCCGTTTTACGAAGTGATTCTAACTTATTTGCCGAAGCGGTTCATGACATATTATTTGCAGAAGAGGGGCACTTATATATTATCCGAATTTTGTTAAAGCGACTCATTGCCCAGCCCTACCCGTCCCTAGACGCTCGGTTAGTATAAGAATGCATAGACCCGTCCTCAAACATGACCTTAACGACCCAGTGTCTGATAAGACGAGGCAGGTGAAGGTTAGATCACCCGAGGCCGGATCTACGCACAAGGGGAACGCATACGTATTTATAAGTATTTACATTACCGCAACTCTCCCCCCACCCCACCCCCTCCCCTCAAATATATGTGACAGATGCTCTATACATCTAAAGTTGCACTTCCAAATAAAAAGCCAGTACTTGATTTCAATTCTCTATTTCTCTACACCCCCCTCTCCTGTTTTTCTCCATTTTCTGTCTTCTCTTAATATTCGCAATGCTGTTAAAGTGAAGGTAATGTAGATTGATATGATTCCTCATGTTCAATCACTCGCTTAATAATTCTGTTTGCTGTTCACAGTTTACATAACTAAACCCCACTGTGACCACAACGATGAACCAAGAGGTTGTGCACCAGATCAATTTACTTTTATCACAGTTTACATTTTACCCTTTATAAAGCAGTGTATACGATACATCAGTTTTTACTAACTGTGTGCAAACCGCATAAGCGTTCCATTTGGTATAGATCTAGTTGTTATTCACTTTCATGACTGCCAGCTTGTGTTGTCTCTAGAAAGGCGGAACTGTGCACCAAAAAAATGACAAAGAGAAACCGTCTACATGAGTAAGTATAAAGTGCGTGTGTTTCTGCACAATAGGGATGGGGAGATAGGCAGAAGGACACAGAGAGATAAAGCGTTAGGGAGGATTATTTTGTGTGTGTGTGTTTGTGTGTGTGTGT
>NW_004797498.1:877187-878679 GCF_000002075.1 Aplysia californica
ATGTCTGTTTGGTCACTTCTTCAGAGCCAGAAGCTGATGAGCTTGATCCCTGATCCCCGGACTGGGAGTCAATCCGCACTACTGACTCGACACTCAGTCTTTTTGTACTGTAATTTAAGAAATAATTTCCACCCTTTTTTTTTACAAGAAAAGTGTAAATTGAGAAACAAATTGATATTATTATTTTTCATACTTCTGCAGAGAGATGATTTAAAAAAAGAAATTGAAAAATATATTGCGCGTCGCTTTCGCTTGCATTGTGTGTGTGTGTGTATGTGTGTGTGTGTGTGTGAAAAAACGTAAAAATGTGTATCACCACTCACAATCATAAATGGTGGAAGAAGGACAATCCATTACATTCTGTCTTCTGATTTCATAAATCCGATTGTCTACCATGATTCGCAAGGATTTCATTAAGTCGGTAAAACTGACGCAAACATAAGCGTTCATGCATGAAATGTAGTCTTACGAAGAGAGAAAGAGAGAGGGAGAGAGAGAGAGAGAGAGAGAGAGAGAGAGAGAGAGAGAGAGAGAGAGAGATTCTACATAATTTTGTTTTATTCTCTCCCTTTACCCGTCTCTGAACTAATAATAATATGTTATTTTTATATCTACCCTGTAATTGCACCACAAACTATAAATAACGTAGGTGAATCCCCAGCTCGTCTAGCCAACTTTATATAGTCAGATGACATGTCTATTGTCGGGCTGAGCCGTGGTGGTGCGGAAATCACGACCTCGACAGAACATGTCTGTTTGGTCACTTCTTCAGAGCCAGAAGCTGATGAGCTTGACCCCTGGTCCCCAGACTGGGAGTCAATCCGCACTACTGATTCGACACTCAGTCTTTTGGTACTTCTTATATTTTTTTAAACAATAAGATAAATTATGCAACCGGAGTATTATTTTAAGAAGTTCAGATATTTGACATACTTCTGCTGAGAGATGGTTCTTCTACTTTTCATTTTTAAATAATAAAAAAACTCAACTAGATATTGTCGTCGTCGTCGTCGTCATTGTTGTTGTTGTTATGTTGACTACGAATTTGTATTCTTAACTTGATAAAAAAATTAGTAATTTTTGTCAAGTTATTAAACGTATGCCCATGGTCGTTGCCACTGTCTATTCTTTCAGTCTGTTTTCCATTTCCCCCCTGCATGCAATGGAATATATTGTGTAAATGCGCTTCATTTTAACTCAGTTAAACAAACAAATCTGTTATGTAATCTCCTTTGTGCGTGATTAAGCAACTGTAAATTGTTCTAGTCCTCACAAGAAAGGACGTCCCCGCCCAAGAAAATCACCTGTACAAACGAACACTTAGATCTACCACGCCCCATCAACCCCCTTTTTTACGTTTTTAAAAGTATCATAATGACCTGTCTAAGACTTCTGTCTGACTAAGACAAGAACTATTCTCTTTGCCAAGGGTGGTCTCCTAGAACTGTTCAGAGTAATAGTTTAATTTGGGGGAGGGGGGTGGGGGTGGGTG
>NW_004797498.1:879153-881344 GCF_000002075.1 Aplysia californica
ACACACACACACACATACACACACACACACACACACACGTTCTCACACCATAGATAACATTTCTACCAGGAAAATGGGCCTAAGCAAGATTTTCAAAAATCATTCAACTATATAATCTGTGATATTGTACAGCTTCTTGATAATGTAACTGGTTTGCAGCAACACGCTAGCTTCGTTTTTTTCTCAGCTTCATGTTCCATTAAAGTTAAAGTGAAGCCAGGACTTCTAAATTTGGACCCGCCCAACAACAAAGTACACTCCACGGCGGTTTGTTCCTCCAAAACAAGCAACAAACAGCGTCAAAAGCAAACGTGGAATCGAGGCAAACACATCTCTATTCATGAAATGTAAATGTCTGACTGCTGTCAGGTTATCGGCTTCCTCCCATTTTCGGTATCTTTTTCGTGGCCTTTTTGTTTTTGCATAATTGATTAATTGTCCCTGATTGTGTCTGGGACGCTCGTTAGTGCATCCTGACCAGTTCATTTACTGGTATTTCTTTTAACATTTAGTTTTATTTTGTTTGTTTGTTGTAATCTTTTGTTTTTTCATCCAGCCATAGGTTTAAAGATCCGACCAGGGGTTCGAGTGACATCAGCGCGCCAAGGCGGGAGTAGGGTTGAGGGTGAGGGTGGGCGTGGAGGAGACTTTCCCTCTCAATTATGGTCCCAGGAGGTCACTGAGGGGAGTCCTTGATCGGGACAGTCGATAAAAATCCGTCGCTCTGCTTTGTAGCAATCTGCAGTAACTTATTTGTATTGTTTGAACTTTGAGACTGGTTTTTGTCTGATATTGATGTTACTTTTATTTCGATTTATTTCAAGCTCAGATTAGACATTACATTCTACCAAACCCCCCTTTCCGAGAGTCGATGGAAATCATTTTGTCCCTCGATGACGCGACGAGCACTCTTAAATGTGACAGGGGCCATTTATATCTGGTTCCTTTCCAACTGAAATGTTGCCTTGTCCAATGCTGCTTTTATATCAATACGCTAAAAACAGCAGAATGCACGTGCCTTGTCTCTCGTGAAGTAACTGATTCATCATTCTTCTCCGTCTGTCTGCTTGCATGCATCTTAGTCAGCCAAGTTGGACCTAAAGTGCAGGGTCGGGGTAGGCGGCCTTGTGAATGATCTAGATTGTGTAGGTGACAGCGTTGTCGATTGATGTTGTACCACTTAAATTACGTGTGGGCGTCCCCCAGACTCTTACAAACTAACCGACAAAGTCTGTGGATATCTTCGCTGCTTTACAATGCAATTTAAGAATCTTCAACCGTCATATTATGTAGTGTGTTGGTCAAGTTCTCAGGTGTTGCAACCAGAAGGCCTAAGTTCGGTTCCCCACTTGGGTCTGTGCATGTTACGGATGGATTATTCGGATTTATTCCCGTCTTTTGGCTGTAAAGATGAGTCCTGTTTATCCCGAGTTGGTCGCTGACCGACAGAGTCGATCAGAGTATCTAGTCTATAACAAACTATCTAAATGTTTCAATAGGGGAGTAAAGCAATAAAAATCAGTCAGCCAAAGAGTTTCGAATGAAAACCGACCACAGGTAGGGCAACGCAACCCGCTCCCAAAATTTTCCAAAAGCACTGGCCGCACAAGTGTCTTAATTGCTGTGACAACTGCGAACTTGGTGCCGGTGTGAGTTATGCCCTGCAGCAACAAAGCCGGCAGCTATAATAATATGACATCAGGAACGTCATTTATTCAGAACAGAATAATTCTAGAGAGCATGCTACTTCAGTGTCCTTCCATCTCGGTCACTTTTGAAGCTGTTAAGTTGAATAACTCAGTTTCTCAAAACAAAAAATTGTCTCTTCTATTCTATTGATTTTCTGATTGCAATCCTAGATTTAGATTAATCACAATATTTTATATCGAGAAATCCACAGGATATGTTGATTTTCAAAGAGGTTCATTTGTTTGATCTTTTCTAGGATGTTATATTTTAAAATGTTTCGAAGAACAAATATTACAGCGTCATTTCCGCTTCCGTAATCGTTAATGTAGCTCAGAAGGAAACGTTTCCTTGACAAATCAAATTATGTGTTTTTTTCTTGTCTCTGACACGGCACATCTGTAGGCGTGGCGCATGGTCTGGGTGAGGGAAAACTGACGTAACATACACCTTCACAACCCCAAACAATATAATTCTCACCACCACCACTACAATCACTACCACA
>NW_004797498.1:882331-887211 GCF_000002075.1 Aplysia californica
CTCTCTCTCTCTCTCTCTCTCTCTCTCTCTCTCTGTGCCACTGCTGATGTACGCATGGAGAGACCGGCCTTAGACTTAGACTCACACGAAGTGCGATTAACGGCGCAGCAAGCCTAAACCTACAGACAATAATAGTTACGTGCGTCAGAGCAATAGGTGTTAACAATATCTGTTTGGAAGAGAGCTGTAGATTTTTCAAAGTGTATGTATCATGTATGAATAAATGAGTGTGTGCGTATGTGTGCGTGCGTGCGTGCGTGCGTGCGTGTGTGTGTGTGTGTGTGTGTGCGCGCGCGCGTGTGTGGTTGTGTGTGTGTGTGTGTGTGTGTATGTGTGTGTGTGTGTTGTGTGTGTGTGTGTGTGCGTAAAGAGATAAACTATTGTATTGAAAATGAATGAAAGAAGAATTTGCACAACGGTGTCTCAGAATGTTTGAGGTACACGATTTTAGTTCTAATAGAACAGTTAACTCTGTGTAGCAGTCAGTACCCTTATTATGTGAAAAAGCGTGGAAGAAATACATTGATATCTTTCTCCAAACTAACAGAACAATTTACAAGGCATCATAAAACAACTGGAGTTTGTTTAAAACATGATATCCTGGCGCTTATCTTTAACACTCGTGTAAGGTGAAACAGAACCACACCTAAATTTAAAAAAATATTTTTAAAAACACTAAAATACAAACTTGCATTATCGAGTGAGCGTGGCCCGGCCAGTATAAACAATTGGAATCTACATGAAGTGCCAGAAAAACAATCGCCCCTGATCAGTTCAGTTGTCTGGAATCATTGATCCTGAATCACACTAATAGCTTCTTTCTCTCCGAAGAATAAAGAGCATACCACAAGACAACCCTCCATCAGCCCCACCTCCCACAATCCCCAACTTCCCCCAAAGAGCAAGCAGAAAACGGATTGTGTAGGCAACGAGTACAGTGAGACTGGCTTATTCTAATTATGTAACAAACAAACACCAACAACATCGTCATTCTGACAATCGTCATCACACACAGCCCGCTGAACTGGAAAATCCTTTACCCCACTTGACACGAATTCATCAAAACGTAGACAAGCTTCCACTTGAATACAGACTTGACAGCTCGTATACAATAGTCACATCGACAACAGCTCAACCAGCACAGATTCTCTGTGGGAGAGCTACTGAGAGACAACTTAATCAAACGCGAACTCGTTTGAACAAGTCGCCACGTTCCGTGAAAAGTCAATCGTACGTTGAAGCCCTGTTGGGTTTCATCTTTGCGTTCATTTCGGCGTCACAAATTGACAAAGTGCACAAATCCTATCTCGCATCGCTGTTATAACACTTTGACAGTAACGTATTTATTACGTAAATCTCTGTGGCGTTGTTTCCACCAGCCTTTAAACGCTTAAAGAAGTAACTTAAGTAGAAAAATCAGGGTTTATAAATTGTACTTAAATTCTAAAAAGATCTGGTCACTGTTAGCATGCATATTATTATTTTATGGGTAATTCTTAATATCAAAATAGAGACACACGCTGAGTCCTAGAAGAGAGCTTTATTGTCACAATCTAAGTCTCAAGTGGGTGTAACAAGAAACTATGTAAATTGATAGATGATGGATGATACGTCACAGTTTTGTCATTCATAGATTCTGAGATGTACAAGGTCAGAACATGGGCAATATCGATGAGCGATTTTGAAGGTCCAATGAAATCAGTTAATATCTCACTTTTGGCCAATGGGCCAGAGTTTGAGTTCCTGGGCTTTAACACTCAATTCGATCTATATCACGGCCTCCAAAAGGCATGAAAAGAAAATTATCCAAATTTTAAAATGCTTCACTGGTGACTCAAAAAGGAGTCGCCGAAACCACTCCAGAAGATATGAGTTTACCATACACTTGTATCTATATCCCAAACTGTGCACTGACGTCATTTTGGTTCTCGGTGGAGCAGACCATCTTATTGTATTTGGAACCAAATAAGGGAATAAAAGTTTTTGAGCACAGTCGATTATAGGGAGACAGGTATTTTGACCTTCATTTGCGCGCCCATGGTGCGCGCCATTACAGCAAAGTTTTGTTTTTTTTATAGCGAAAAGCGGCGGTTGCGACTGAGCCCGATCTAGGATATTATAATTCAAATCTGTGGAGTTAAAGCAGTTCCATACACATGAACATCAAACTGAAAGTAGCTTTAGTCTACAACCTCGACGCTTTTAAACAATATTCAACATCTTCAGAACCCTGCGACCTTCTTGAGGATAGGTCTATGGGGAACGCTGTCCGCAGCACCGTGTGAGTACGACCTTGGCCTGATGCTGCTCAGGAACACACACGTGCTGAGGGAACTACCTCCCTCCTCGTCTGCCCAGTGTACGTGGGCGTGTTCAGAACCGCAGGTGCCACCCAGAGCGTCAGGTGTGCGGGGTAGAAGTCGTTTAGGCCGCGACGTATGGGACTCACTCGCTGCCCGTCGACGCGTCATTGGAAGAAGGTCATCATCTTCATCTTCTTTGGCGTCGTGTGCTGCAGAACTTGTTGAGGAGGATTTAGATGAGTCTTCGGGCGAGACGTAAAGAGGGCAACCCGGCTCGTGAGCGACGACTTGACACAGCAGTATAGGACTGCACTCAGGCTGCGGATGGACTGGTGGGGTGGTGGGTCTCGTCTTAACCAGCACCGAGGAGGTGTGTGGTGGGGATTTAGTTGTCGAGGATTTAAAGCTGCCGAGAGAGCTGAGCAGAGAAGTTCTGGTCATATGACCAGAGCCAGAACCACCCGTGCCCAGTTTCCCGTTGGACCAGCTATGGCTGCGGGCCCGTGAGTTGCTGTATGCGTGAGAAGCGTAGGCCGAGTGGTCCAGACTGCCGGTGCGAGAGTTGGGCGAGTGTGATCGCCGGGTCAGAAGTCGGTGCGGAGACACGTCACACTTGGCGGTTGCGCGGCTTTTAGTCCCGCTACGCGTGATCCTCACGAGGACAGAGCTGTCCATGTTCGGGGAGAGTCTGCCCATGGAGGGCGGCGAAGTGTCGTCGTTGGGAGAGAGCCGGGACGAGACCTTGATGCTGCTTTTCTTGTGAGCGACAGACGCAGAGCCATTGTGGGATATGTTGTTGGCGTCTGATGCCAGTGCGTCTGGGGTTCGAGCCTCAGAGGATGACTCTGTGCCCCCAGGTTCCTCCACCAGACCCTGGCGTTTTGTGGCTCCGCATGTGCACTGAGATAAAGGCACGGTTACTAACGGGTCAAAGGTTATCCCGTTCTTCATATCCGGCCGAGAATGTAATATTTTTTTCCCGCGCCGGCCATGTGAATCTGTGATGTCATTTCCATTCATGTTGTGCCAGTCCCGACGGTCATAGAACTTGCTTGAACACGTGGTGCCCATGTTGGTCACGTGGTAATGGTTGTTGTTTTGGTTGTGAATATCCGGGAGTTTGAGAAAACTTGCGCCTTCCTCGCCTCTCTTCTCGAAACCTAGGTCTTCACAGTTTAAGTTGTTACCATGGCAATCGAAAATCAGCACTCCCGACGGGCTGGTAATGTCTCTTTTGTCAACAACTGGACTATGGCAAAAAAAATCCTCGCTGCAGGACTTGCACTCTCGCTCACACTCCTGAAGGGTGTATTTTTTTCCTTTTCTGTGTTTTGCCTTTTCTTCTACCTTTTCCTCATTCACATCATCATCATCATCATCATCATCATCATCATCATCTTCACCAATATCCTCGAAATCGTCCTCGTATTCAAACCTCGACCCGTCGTCAAAATCGTCTTCTGGTTCTCGCTCCCTCAATTGTCTCCCGTCTGTGCCAGTCTCGCTGTCCCCGTTGTTGTTTGTGTTGTCGTCGAGAAATTCGCCCAGAGCTCTCTGGAAGTCGTAGGAACCGTCAGGTACCGCTTTACGGTGTAGACCTCGCCGGTGAGTGTGTGGGGACCACATGACGGTCCACACTGGCTCTGAACATGCCTGTCGGGCTGACAACTGTCATTCACGGACACTGACTGACCCTCTAAGTAGTTGATAGTGTGACTCAAAATTCAAGTCATTGACACTGTCGGACGCTCTATGTAGTCGACAGTAAGGACACTATTACGGCAAGTCACAAATTCTTTGTAGCTTACAACATTCATCTATGTGTCATATCCTGTTATCACAAATTACAGGTATCAATATACATAATTTATACATCGGTCAAAGTTCCTCCTTCATCACCGACAGAATATGTATCATATTCACGAGAAGCTAACACTCACCATACTCTATAGGCTGATGTCATACAGTCTCCATCGAACCACTGTATTCAGTATTAAACTGTTGACGAGCAGTTAATAAAACCTCGAGATTTCTCAAACGTACACCGATGAACGGCTCTGAAGTCGCATGATTGAATAGCAAAGCTATGAGGTATGAGTTAAGAGGTTCTGAGGACGAACCTATACGCGTGATCATTCCGACAGCTTCTTTATGCTACCCATGAAACAGTCACGTGTGTGAACGATGCTCTCACAGCAAAGTCACGAGGTTTTGATTGAAACCTATTCGCGCGGAGAATTTGTCACTCTCTTTCCACATCGGAAGCGACAGTCACGTGTAGAACAGTTTATGCCGATGTTCGAGGCGCCTCTGAACATGAAAGTACCGTGGCAGTTGCTAATGTAAGGGACGCCGTCGCAGATTTATCTTCCTACGCACCACAGTGGTTATCACACTCAGCCGATCACTTGTCGCTCTTAGTGAGGATGATAGGCGTTGTATTATTGTGATAGTGATATATGAGGTCAACTGAATGAAAACTGCTGCTATGTTCTCAGGAGATTGTAATCTGTGTTACTTTCTGTGTCTCAACTAGCAGTGTGTGTGTGTGTGTGTGTATGTGTGTGTGTGTGTGTG
>NW_004797498.1:889600-892049 GCF_000002075.1 Aplysia californica
CTCTTCCCTCTCTCTCTTTCTCTCTCTCTGTCTCTCCCTCCCTCCCTCCCTCTCTCTCTCTCTCTCTCTCTCTCTCTCTCTCTCTCTCTCTCTCTCTCTGCATACGTAGGCATTTATACTGGCGTCCAAATGAAACTTGAACATGTAATCACCCAATAATCGTGTTATACCCTTTTACTACCCACTCATGCACCATACTAAAACAGCTGAATAAATTCTGCATCTTGTGACACATTAATATTTTATCTATGTTAAAAGTCGCCCAAGATATTGTCACTCAAAACTGACCTTAAAAATTTCAGGCTTTTTTTGCAAAATTATGCGAAATCAGAGAAACGCAAAAGTGTGTTCGCGCGTAGATTATGTTGAAGTGCATCAACATTAGTGGAACTGACATGTATTTAATGTCAAATAAAAAGAGAATATTATAGTTTCTGCAATGAACAGCATCTTCTGCCGATATTTTCAAACTGATTGGAGAACAGAGCAGTTACAAATACCACAAATAACCTGGACTTAACATAACATGAGCTCATAAGTATTAATTTCAATTTTAATTTGATATTCAAATCGATTCCAATCCACCAATGTTGATGCACTTTTGCCTCATTCTGATTTGGCACAATAATTTTGCCAAGCCTGATTTTTTAAGGTCAATTTTGAGTGGCCATATTATATATCTGGGATGAAACTGCTGCAATGAGAATAGAAAACGACATCAGCGAATATATATTTAGATTAAAAGAGGAGTCAGACAAGGACGTGTACTTTCTCCAGACTTGCTCTCTAGTGAAAATATCATGAGACACATAAAAGAAATACCAGGTATCTCGATAGGGGGACATAATATTAACAATCTAAGAAATGCAGACGACACAATCCTAATACTAATAGCAGAAGATGAAGAACACCTACAAAATCTATTAAATGTCATCGTACAAGAGAGTGACAACATGGGCTTAAGCCTAAACATCAAGAACACCCAAACTAAGGTGATAAGCAGAAAAACTCGAACTCCAACATGCAATATCAAAATCAATGATACCACCCTAAAGCAAGTACAACATTTTAAATATTTGGGGACCATTATATCATCAGATGGGAGATGTCACACCGAAACTAAAAGCTGCATTTGCCAAGCAAAAGCAACCTTCTACAAAATAAAACAGATACTAACAAACATCAATCTGTCACTGGAAACGAAGAAAAGAGTACTAAAAAGTTACATTAAGCCAATCCTGTTAAACGGGTGCGAAGCGTGGACAATCAATTAACAGCTGGAAAGAACATTGTTGTGGCGACAGAGATGTGGTTCATTAGACGCAAGCTCCGTATCCTATGGACAACTAGAAAAACAAATGAAGAAGTCTTGGTTGAAGCAAATTGTAGAAGACAGCTTATGACGAATATAAGAAAGCGACGGGCAAATTTATTCGGACACACAAGGCGGAAAGAAGCATTGGAGAATATAGTAACAACAGGCAAGTTTGATGGAAAGAGAGGCAGAAGCAGATACTGGACATGATGACAACATGGCTAGGAGCAGCAAGAACAACAGACACCATTGCTGCAACGCAAGACAGAGTGACGTGGAGGTCCATGATCGTCCACGCCAGTCGGCAAGGCACCCGATGATGATGGTGATTATATATCTCGGGCGTCTCTGAACATAGATGATATATCAATTTGTTAGATGATGCAGAGTTTATTCAGCTTAAAATTTGTATGATGCATGAGCGTGTAGTGCAAGCTTATAACACAGTGACTGGGTGATTATATTTTCAAGTTTCTTTTGGACGCCACTGTATATCATCTTTTCTTTTTTCAAACACACACACACACACACACACACACACACACACACACACAAGCCTCGCTCCTTTGGAAGCCAATCATCCTCTCCTCCCCCGCCTCGCCAACTAATACCCATAAATAAACTATTCCTTCCTCTTCTTCCTTGTGAGCACACTGATCCAATCCTCTCTTTCAACCATTAGATGCGTATGCTGGCCGGCAAAAAGACATATTTCTTTCCTTTACTTAGCCAAAAGGTCCAATTTGGCAAATTGATGGTCGGAGGCCTGTTTACTGATACTGTTAACAAGCCCAGCGTGAAGATCGATCTACGTCGTTCCGTATTTGCCGACGGGAACAAACATTTTCTCTCAAATCAATGAACACAGCAAACACAATAACATAGTTATTTAGGCAGCAGACCTGTTTCAGTACTCTGTTGCTACACGCTCTGGGCCTGAACTCAAAGTTGAAAGAGGATGGAAAGGTATATGCCATTTTTTGACTTGGAGGGAGAGAGACAGAAAGAGAAAGACATAGAGAGAGGGAGAGACAGAGACAGAAAGAAGAGAGAGAATAGATAGATAGATAGATAGATAGATAGATAGATAGATAGATAGAGAGAAAGAGAGAAAGAGAAAGAAAGAAAGAGAGA
>NW_004797498.1:893799-896697 GCF_000002075.1 Aplysia californica
GGGGGGACTCTCATAGTCACGGTGTTCGCCTTTGAAGCCTAGCAGAGACAGAAAATGTTCATCTTTAAAATGTTATTCTTTCAGCCCCTCTCCCGCTCTCTAACCATGGTTTCCTGCTTTCGTCCCCACAGTCTGCCCCACCCCTCAACTCCTTTCTCCCTCCTCTGGGCTCCTGAATCTCTGCAGCCTTTCCACTGCTACTTCTTGCCTCCTACTTACTGCTGTCTGTCAGTCTGATTTTAGTGAAGATAAGATCTAACACCTAGCCTTCTTGGATAAGGGCAAACAATTTCGGAGGTTCCGTGTCAAGTTGGGCACGTTAAAGATCCCTTGATGGTTCAAATCCATTTTATAGGCGCCAAGACGCTAACATACTGACAACTTCTTAACAATAAGTAAATACGACTGGAGGCGAAACGAGTCTTTAATAGAATTAACACCAAGTAGAAGTAAAATCTTGGCCAAAAAAATCCTGACTCATGCCACTCTTTGTTGGGTTGAGTTTGTTATGGAAAGACGAATAATTGCGACGATATAATTGTTCAATATCTCCATCGAAGCAACTATAATATCATTTAGACGGTATGTTACCGGACACTGCGTTCATGGCTAACAAAGGCTGATGGATACAACATCCCAGCAGACATGTGGGGATGCTTAAAATACTATTTTCCTCTTGGAGAAATCGAACTCATGTCCTCGGCATCACATGCACTAGTCGATCCACTACAATATGAGCAGACCGACGTCTGTGGTGTATCGGGTAAGCGCTTCGCTGTTGCATGCAGGGGACGCGAGTTCGATTACCGAGTGGGGAGAATTTTTATCAGGCATCTCGGTCTTTCTGCTGGCATGTACAGATAAATGTATTCTTCTCAGCCCGAGTTGGCCCTGACGGGCAGGGTCGGAAACCCGCCTCCTAAATGATCTAAATTGTGTTGTGGGAGCATAAAAACACCTATTTTGTAAATGTAATTAAAATTCAATTTCTATATTATGTGTCGATGTTGTGTGGTTTAATCTCGTTTAATATCGCTGGTCTTGTGAGGCTGGGATTCTGACATTTTTCAAGTGGAGTGCTGTCTCGTTCTTTCTCCAGTCTCCAACATTTCGAATCTTTGTCACATCTGACAAGGCTGTAAAATATTCTCTTTTCTTTGAGTTAAAACTAAGGACTACTAAAGGGGTCAATAGTAGTCCTTGGTTAAAAACCAACATTATCGCTTACTGCCTGTTGCCTTAGAATTTCACTTCAGTTTTGTAGTAATACCCTTTTTTGGAACAGAAATTCAGTGGTTTCAAAGGGATTTACATCAAAACAGGGGAACGGCGTGCGCGTACAATCTACTATGCAATCAATATCGCAATTTGGAGATTAACACAATTCCGTTAAAAAAACGTAAATAATGTTATGGTAAGAAACATGAACAAACCACATTTGCGGAGAAAATGAAAGATAGAATAATTATTTCGCAAGACTTAGATCTTTACGTTATTTGTTCAGAAAAGCAATACATCTGACATAGAAATCTAGATCCTGCGACCTCAGATGAAAAAGAAAATGGACCACGGTTTTTCGACAGCATAACAAAGAAACCAATTCTCTATTTGGTGTCAGCGTCTGTTCGAAATGAATCCAAAAGCATCGAAGCAACCGATTTTCGGAAGATATTTTGCTCATCCCGCCTCGCGACTGGCTGATAACAACTCACAGTTTGCGCTACAGTGGGTTCATGGCATGATTGATTGATATTTTATTCGGTCGTTGATCGTTTTCTTGGCGAATATTAAACAGGGCCAAATAGATAAAAGCCTCTATCAAAGCAGTTAGAGGCAGTTATATTTCTGGGTCAAGGTACAAGGTCACAGTTCGGTGACAAGAAAGGTATCGCTCATTATAATTCAAAATAAAAGTGAAAACAATCGGAACGCTCTTGAGCATTGACATATTAATTATGTGCATTATTCTTTGTTTCGTGTTCTGTGGAATGTCCAACAAATATTTTTTTCTCATTCTCCAGTCTGAATTGTGTCTGAAATGTTTTGAACGTTGACGCTGAGATAATTATCTTCTATCATTTTCTCTTCTGAAGCAGCTGTCCAGGAGCACAGTCAGCTCAGAGTTATGGTTTGAACTAGTGAGTGGTTTACACCAATTTCAAATCTCAATAGGAATTTCTTGACCTCAAACTGTCTATGTGTTGGTCCCCCGTCTCTTTAAAAAAATAGTTCAAGTTTTATAGGGGCGTTAAAAAAAATATTATAACACAAGCACCCCAATTCATATATCAAAATTACTCATCCCCTCTCCTCTCTCTTCTCTCCATCTATTGTTATTCTCACCCCCTTCCCCACCTCCGTCTCCCCCCTCCCCCGCACTATCTTTCTCTTTCTCTCCTGCCGGTCCCTCTTTTTCATCCTTACACTTCACCTCTTCACCATCCTGCTCCTCATTAAATTTTTTCCACTTGATCCTCTTTTCTCCTCCGCTTTCTTTTACTATCTCTTCCTCTATTTTTTTCACCCCCACCCATAGTGCTTTTATTTGCTCATATCCTACCTCGTCAACCATTCAGTTGCATCTCTTAATCCTTCTGCTGCAACAACAAAACCAAACAAGAACAAAAAAACAGACAAACAAACAAACACTAGCCCTCCCACCACATAAATACACCGGTGAGCGTCACATATTACATAATGCACAAACATGTGCGCACGCACACACCTACATATCCACGCACGTACCTAATCGTACTTACTCTCTCCTCCTCTTTCACACGCGCGCGCGCGCACACACACACACACACACACACACACATACACACACATACACACATACACACACACACACATACACACACACACACACACACACAAACCTCTCTCTCTCACTCTTCC
>NW_004797498.1:897011-906606 GCF_000002075.1 Aplysia californica
CACACACACACACACACACACACACACACACATACACGCACACAGAAACACACACACAGAAACACACACACAAACACACACACACATACACACACGACGGGTACATAAAAATCAATTTTCGTTGTGTCAACCCGAGCTCATTTAATGTTCAAAGTAAAATAGCCAACTTAACAAAAAAACAGACAATGCATGCATTTTAGATTCAAACCATCCCCCTAAAAAACCTTCCTGGAAAAACCGAATCCTCTGACGACAAAAGTCGAATAAAAATCGTCAATTGCTTGTGATCCGTACATTTGAACCAGATGACTTTTGTAAGAAAAAAGCCCTTTTTGCGTAGGATCATAAGAGGGAAGGGCATTTTCGATTGTTCACAACACATCGAGCACAACACAGTGCAGCCTGGTTCTATTGAGCGGTTTTCGCAGCTGCACGTTTGTTTTAGTCTTTGTTTCCCTCACTTTGCTAGCTTACCGAAGTTCGTGAGCTATGACTGATTGTACTGATTGTGTGGAGATTGAAGCCCCCATCAATACAATTTAGACCATTAAGTAGGCGGGCTGCTTCAACTCTGCTTGTTGACGCTCCCCCCGGGCTGAGTGAGACGAAACTTCCCGGCAGGAAGACAGAAGTACAGGGTGATCGAAGAAAAACAACTGTACAACTTTTTAAAAAAATATTTACCTCCACACTGAAGTTTTGCGTTTCGAATTTGTACACAACATTTGGAAGTCAAAAGGATTTTGTCTGATATTCATTTGACATAAATCCACAAAATAGTTTTGCTCTACATAGCGTTAAAAAAGAACCCATTATTTTCAGCTATGTCCCCATTTTTGTAGAATAACGCCTAGTTCGCATTAGGCCTACTACTAAAAATCCCAACGATTGCGTCATATTACAGACTACAGTAGTCTAACAGGCCAACAGAAGTTAGCAGATAGCTTTTCTCAAGTTTCCTAGGCCTGCTGAGATCATGGTTAAGATTAATAAAGAGCAGAGCTTTTTGTATTAAACAATCCCTCACCACCAACTCATTTCGTAAGTTTCGCACAATATACGGAAATAATGTTTAAGTGCCCTTAAGGCCTTCTTTGATGTCAAGGGTGGAAATGGTCCATCAGTTAGGATATGTAGAGAATCAGAACTAAATTCCCAGACAAAACGACCACTTCAGGTCCAACACACACCGCTCACACCCCTTTAAACCTCACCAGGGTGCAGAATTTAGTAGAGACGTCTGTCCGTAGACGATGTCTGCAGCAATAACTGTCACACTTCGGTCCGCATTCTCAAGGCAGATCTTCATCTACGACTGTACAATTTTTTCTGTCCGCGAAGCTATCAGAAGATAGCAATGTGTTCATGATTGTTCATGATTCCTCCATCTTCTTGATAAGCGTGAACATTTCCTCAATGACATTTGGTTCCTTGGCAAAGTCCATATTCACCTTTCAGGTTATGTCAACTCCACAAATGCTGTCTATTTAGGCAACCTCAACCCCTCCCCTAATTGTCTAAAGAAACAGCTCCTTGGCTTTGAGTACTCACGGTTGAGTGGAACCTTGTGTTTGGCTACCACCGAACATTACGAACGACACGTTAAAACGTGTCAAGTCCAAAGGAGGACATATAGACCATTGGTTCTCGGAATTCCAGGATTGAAATAATATATAGATCTATTTGTTTAAAAACTCTGTAGGAGAAAAGAAATATTGTTTAAAGGTTGCAGAGATGGAAATTTTAGATTAAAAAATGAAAGGAAAGAAAACAGCTAACCAATCATTTCATGACTTTCCCTTCAAAATGTTTTACATTGGTGCATTTTGCATTTATAGGTGGTTTTAAAATAAAAAGCCATTTCTGCTTTCGAAAATAAGTTTCTTCTTTGTGAACTTTATGTCAGACAAATTCCTTTTGAATGAATTATATCTGCTTCAAATTACAAAATTCTAGTACAAATTTTGAGCGAAATATTTAGAAAAAAGTTGTATAGTTGTTGTTGTTTTGTTTTTTTGATCATCCTGTACTCGATACCAAAAACTTTCCGAGTCGGGAATCAAACTCTAGTCTTTCGCGTGCAACAGTGAATAGCCTATCCATCAAACAATAAACACCTTTATGATATACGTCCTTTTTAAAAGTGAAAAGTTATTCAATAGGTAGAACACCCCCACCCCCCGAATCTAAAGTTCACCACCAATATAAGCGTGCTAAAATGGTGGAGTACCTTGAATGCTCAGCAAAACCAACCCAGTTTAAGAGCACCATGTAGGGATTCAAACCAAATCAAAATGCACAATGACAACACAATACGAAATAAACTATCGGGCCAACTTAAATCCTTTTGACACCCTCCATACGCCCCCCCCCCTTAAAAAAAGAAAGAAAGAAAAGAAAACAACAAAGAAACAAAGAGACAAACAAAATCCCGAAAATTCCAAAGTATTAAAGTACATTTACAGATTAGCATCTTTCCCAAAAAACGACAACCATGCGACGAGTAAGTAATGAAAACAAAACAGGTGACGCGTTGAATGTGTTATAGTTGACATGAGACGTTTAACGATACATGAGTAATTTGCATAATTGATTTGTCCTCTTGCCTTCGTGGCAACCGTTGAACGTCGGAAGCCTCTGGGGAACGGTTTCTACTTCTAGATACAAACGACGTTCACACAAACACATTAAAGTTTAATTGAACCAAATTGAAACGTCTTGGCTCCTGATACTGTGTTATCACGGTCTGTGAGGTTTGATGTGATAATGACGTCACAGACAGTCAAGAAATCGTTGAACTTATCGACCTTATCGATTTGTTTAAAAAAAATTATTATGGCACAGTTTTGTTTATATTTGAAAAACGAGTTTTTACATCACAATAGCCTTTTTTACAACGCCTGGAAAGTAAAGATTTCACTTTCACACGTTTGCATCACACGATAAAGTTTTGCGTTTCTAACCATGAGGTCAAAATGTAATTTTTTAAGTGGTTTTCTTCTTCACATAGCACAACCTTTCTCCCAGTCTCAGAAGCACCCCAAAAAGAGGACCGCCAAAGTCTTGCTTAAGCTCCTCCATCCTCATACACCCTAACCAATGACGGCTTTGTGTTGGCATGAAATAAATAGCCCTCTTTTATCTCATACGTCCGGCCTTACAGCCACACACACTCATGTCCCTGCCTGTTAGCCCAGCATCACATTAACCTTTTCTGTGTTCCGAACGTGTCTATCCATTGTTCACTTCCATGGCTGTTACCTTCTCATTTGTTCTCGCCCACAACCCAACAATATCCACCCTCGGCCCTCATCCGGACCAAACCGTCAGGGTGGGTTAGGGAACCGCTCAATGCATGTGCTGATTACAATGATCGTTTCTGCTTTCAGATTCTACCCTGGACATTGTTTTAACGCTTTGCGCCTCAATTTACCAGATTATAGTTACAAGGTGTAAAGAGGGGAGGCATCGATATTATGAAATCAATTCCCAATACGGTAAGAGTTAAAATGACTCCATCCTCCTCGGGTCTTTCCTCACATCCCCTTAAAAACAACATCAAAATAAGAAGCAACAAAAAAGGTTTTTAAAATTCGTGCATGTCTCTGTCTCTGTCTCTGTCTCTGTCTCTGTCTCTGTCTCTGTCTCTGTCTCTCTCTCTCTCTCTCTCTCTCTCTCTCTCTCTCTCTCCATCTCTCTCTCCCCCTCTCTCGTATGTGTTTGTTTATGCGTGTATGTTTTTGTCCCTGGATTGTTATGATGCCACTCTTTAAGAAACAAGCTTTGAGCGCTGTGTACACATGCACAAATAATACATTTGCTGAAATGAAATAGAATGACAGTATTCATTATCTATGAAGAAGTCGTGTTTTCAAATGAGTTTTATAGAACTCAGTATTCTCTTTTTCTCTCAATTTTTGAAGGAGGGTCTTCCAGCTTTTAGAGCCAGCAAATGCGCGAGATCTTTCACAAAACAAAGAAAAATTGGATTTCCACTGAGCCAGATCTATTCTTAATTTGGTGCAGTCAGTTGATGACCGCGGCTGTCTTGATGGAATACATTGGGTCAGCAATTCATTTATGACAGAGTGGATGATTTATTTGCGATTCTCTTTTAACTGACATCCAGTTGACATGTTTAAAGGACTTTGAAGCTGGACATATTTTGGTCTTTCCAAGCGTGAACAGGGCAGGCGTTATTCTGAATAAGTTTTAGTTTATTTGGTTGTGAAAGAGGCAGTCTGTAACAGTATTATATCTTGGACTTCAATGTATTGGTGTAAATATGTTGTGAGCCTTACAAGGGGAACTACTCTACTGTTTATGCTGGAGGAAGGCTTTCCAATAAAGGAACTTGGTATACGTTGTACTGGGCTACTTATCAACATGGCGTGTTGATTCTGTATCTTGAGTTAATTATATTTAAGGTATCTGTGGTATATCCAGGTTGATATCGACCATCCACAACTTTACATGGTGTCAGAAGTGGGATCAAGGAAGCATAATTCAAACCCTATTTTATTTTAAATGGCAAAATTCAGTCCACTGGACAATTTCGATTTCACTAGGCCGACAACATGGCCTGAGTGGAAGGACCGATTTCTAAGTTACAGAGCGGAGACCAAACTCAAGCCTGGAGATGGTGATGTGCAACTTAGTTGTCTTATTTACGCAATGGGTAAAGAAGCTGACAAGATATTGGCGTCTTTCGAGTTTCCTGTTGTTGCTGCTAATCAACCTGATATTGTGTTGACAAAGTTTGACTCTCCTTTCATTCCTAAGCGGAATATCATTCATGAAAGATCGAAATTCTACAACTGCCATCAGGTGGCAGGTGAGTCAGTGGAACAGTTTCTTCGTTTTTCGCACGAACTTGCGAGTACATGCGATTTTGGTGATAGGGAAGAATAATAAGAAAGAGATCGCCTTGTGATATGGTTGATAGACAAAGAAGTGTCTCAGAAACTGCTACTGGAACAAAATCTAACTTTGACTACAGCTGTAGATACAGCTCAACATTATGAACTGGTCAAAACACAACTCAGTACCCAGCGGCATACAACAGTAGATACTGTTCACTCAGATAGATTTAGACCTAGAGCTACATTTTCAAGAGGACATCATTCTCAGTTTCAGTGGCACGGCAGAGGCCAGAGAAGTAATAGTTCAAGAGGACCTAACAGAGGAAAGAAATCTAACATGTCTGAAACTAACAAGTGTGGAAATTGTGGTTGTAAACATGGCAAGGATAAAACGTGTCCTGCCAAGGGTAAACGTGAAATAACAGTAAGAAACTGTCACATTTCGCGTCTGTCTGTAGGTCACAAGGAGTCAACGCAGTAGTTGATGAGGAAAAAGTCTTTTGTCTGAGTTCGATTTATGACACGTGTTCATACCCAGAACCACCTTGGTGCGTCTCTTTGACATTTTGTGGTCGAAAGACGGTCTTCAAGATAGACACGGGTGCGGAACTTTCAGTCCTTTCCAGATCACAGTATTATCAACTTTCACCTAAACCTCAGCTCTCCACATCTCGCGCCGTTTTAACAGGCCCAGGGGGAGTTATCAAGAATGAGGGAGAATTTCAAGCCACAGCTCAGAATAAGGAGTTAACCTACAATTCCAGGTGTCTTGTAGTTAAATCGGAAACTGAAAATCTTCTCTGCAGGGATGTAGCTTCATGTCTTGGTCTTATCCAGCGTTTAGACACGGTCTTTTCTCGAGTCAAAGAAAGAATTAAAGATCCATTGTTTGTTGAACTTGATAAGAAACCAGCGAAGTGTAAGCCAGTGCATATTACTCAGCCATCACCACCCACAGCTAACTGTCATCCTTCAAGGCCAATCCAACCAGTATCTTCTCCTGGACACATCATTATAAAAAACCCACAATTCGTATCTTTCTTAGAAAGCGAAATAGTGCAGCCCCTAATCATCATCATAGAACATTTTTGTCAGTCACGCTAATGTGTTGTTACACTGCTTGCAAGAATGGCCGGTTTTGTCATCATTTGACATCTCTTTGTTATTGTTTTTATTATCATTCAAAAGACGAAGAAGAAGAAGAAGAAGAAGAAGAAGAAGAAGAAGAAGAAGAAGAAGAAGAAGAAGAAGAAGAAGAAGAAGAAGAAGAAGAAAAAGAAGGAGGAGAAGGAGGAGGAGGAGGAGGAGGAGGAGGAGGAGGGGGAGGAGGAGGAGGAGGAGGAGGAGGAGAAGGAGGGCCTTTGTTTCTTGAGCCACCACGTGAGCTTTTGCCTCTTAAGCTGTCACAAGGGCTTGTTGCCTCCTTTGCCCCCTAGAACGGCTTTTTTTGCCTCTTTCTCCCTTAGTGGCACTTTAACAGTTGGTCTCCTTTTATCAGCCTCTAGAAGACCTTTTCTCCCCTTAGCCTCCCCCCCAACCCCCCCTAGAAGGACTTTTGTCGCTCTCCCTTTGTTAGACCCCAGAATGGCTTTTGGACGAGCCTTTTTCCTTTGCAGCAAATGTACGTTGTAGCCACAAGACTCGCTGACCATCCTAAGACGTCTTCCCTGAGGCGGTGAACTTCATTCTGAAACCACAGAGAACCAATAATACACGGACTGATTTATTTAAAAAAGTACCAGGTGTTACTTTAGCCTGAACACATGGTGAACCAAAAGTATTTACTGTACTGATTTAGAAAGGCACCATGTTTCTATATTTCGCCTGAACTCATGGGAAACGTGAACCACCAATACAAGTCTATTTAAATAGGTATCCTATTTTTAGGTGCTATTAAGTATGAACTTACAGTAAAGCTGAACTCACAGTGAACCTAAAACGTTTATAATTTATTTATATAAGCACCTGCTATGATTAGGTAACGTTTTAACCTACTTCTCCTCTGTGAACTCATTAAAGAATAATATGTTTGCGCACCCGGTAATATACTCACGGTGGTAACCGAAGCATACTACTCTACTAATTAAAAAACAGTATGGCGCGGACACGATGAAGAGGAAAACTCTTGTGATCAAGCCTTCAATATGGAGAACTTTCAGCAATTCAGTTGTACACCATCCTCAATCGAACAATTTATTGTAAATGAATAAATACATTTTAAATAGAGACAAAATACGCATTTTGAAATACACAATGTAGGGTGGTATGGTTATATCACAAATAATATATTAATATAATTGAGGAGTAAAAGGCTGGAGAGGTTGGTCGGGAAGAGGGCTAGATGGGACGGTGACAAGAAGGTGGCTAGGGAGGAGGAGGATGGGGAGAAGGTGGTTAGTAGTGTTTTATTTACATTTTTAAACACTGCCTGGACTTATGATAGTCCAGTATGAGCCGTTTCAATTTAGAAGAAGGAATTACAATGGAAATCATATTTTACAGGCCCAGTTATAACATGGATCCGGTAATACCAGGGATTTTTAAATCCCTATTTTTTCCTTTGCCTCTATCAAAAGTTATCGGCAATAACAGGACCTCATCGGGGCCCATTCGGTTATAGAAGGGACAAAAGTTCATTAACACTGTGTAAAGAGAGAGAGAGAGAGAGAGAGAGAGAGAGAGAGAGAGAGAGAGAGAGAGAGAGAGAGAGAGAGAGAGAGAGAAAGAGAGAGAGAGAGGGAGAGAGTAACGCAGTGATGGATCAAGCTCACGCAAGCATTATATTTCGTGTTTATCTGGCGAAGGAGGGATAGTACCTTTGGGTGGGAGGCCTATGCCTTAAGCCAACTAGTTCACCCGTGTGCCTCTCATTGGGGAAAAAAAACAAAAAGAAAAAGAAAGGAAAATAAAATTTAAATTTAAAATAACGTATAACAATTATTCCCTTGTCCAAAACTACCCATGAACAAATACAGTTGTATTAGTCCACAAATGCTTGCTTTTCTTGCATTTCTGATTTAACAGGGATCTGATATAACAGGACTTTTTCTCTGGCCCCACCATCCCTGTTATATCAGGTTTCCACAGTATAAACAACCGTTTGTGATTAGGTAAAAGCACCTCTGTAGATCGCTATATTGGGCGGAATGTAAATATTTTACACCCACGTTGGTAGGTTTTAGAGACGACGACGTCGGCATTTTAGTAGCAGTAGCCTACTGCGGAAAGATAGAGACAACAGAAGGAAAGAAAGGAAACAGTCATGAAGTGAAGAAGGGAAATAAAAAACCCTGTGCGGAATTGTTTAACGCCCCCTTGAAAAACCATGAGGTTATTTAACGTAGTTAACGTTCATCTCCGAATATGGCCTAGCCAAACGGGACATTTAAAGTAAAGTTTCTTTTGCAAGGATACAACGTCCGACGAACTTAGCCTCGAACCCCCGGAACCTGCAACCTCACAATTAAGAGTCAATTAGCCTAACCACAAGACTACCCTCAGCACTGGAGAAGAAGAAGAAGAAGAAGAAGAAGAAGAAGAAGAAGAAGAAGAAGAAGAAGAACAACAACAACAACAACAACAACAACAACAACAACAACAACAACAACAAAAGGAGGAGGAGGGGGGAGAGGGAGGAGAGGGAGGAGAGGGAGGAGGAGTAGCAGCAGCAGAAAGAGAAGGGGTAGGTGGAGAAGAAGGAGGAGGAGGAGAAGGAGGAGGAGTGGGAGAATCCATGAACGAATTGGGGCAAGGTTAAACTGTTCTCCTTTAGGAAATCAACCTTTGTTGTTGGGCTAGATGTGAATGGATCGTGAGAGCCAGGCTTTCCATGATGAAAATATCGACCTGGAACAACTGATCTATGTAAGCGACCTCTGGGAGGTCAGGCACTGAAAGCTGACCCAAAGGCACTAGACATCGTGAGAAAAAAGTCAAGTACTCGCCTAGCCGAAAGCATGGATCATGAAATAAATCAGCATAATTTATGTTATTTTAACTGGCTTTACTAACTGTTTTTTGTGTGTTTATTTGTTTTGTTTGTTTCTATTTTTTTTCTTTTGTGAGAGGGAATTTTTTTCGGTAAAGTAATAAAAAACAACAACCGTTTGTTGGGCTGTGTGTTTGTTTGTTTGTTTGTTTTCTTTTCTTTGGGAGAGGGGGATGTTTTCGGTAAATTAAAACACAACAACAAACAACCACCAAAGGATTGTCACCTTCTTCGCCACAGACTCTCTGACTGTTGCAAGAAGGATGGCGCTGTGGGTTTGCAGCAACAGAGAGGATTTTAAAAAATGTTTCCGGTGATGTTTAAAGCTTCTATCGACACAATTTAGATTATTTAGAAAGCTTCGTCCCTGAACTTTCACGCCAAACACCGGTTAGATCTATATAAGGTGCATCTTAACTAAAACACAAATACAGAACATGATCAACGATACTTGATCAACTTTGGTAACTGCGTGGAGACCTCGCAGCGTTTACTACAGCCTCACCAGAATGTGAGATTTAAAAAAAAATCCATCATTTCCTCATGACCTGTCATTCGATTATCCTGCAACCAGCACCGACCCCCACCCCTCCCCTCCACCCACCCTCCACGTCCGGCCCCTCTCGCAATCTTCATGTCTAAACAATCCTTCCCCTAACCCTCAATACAGCTCTTCTGCCCCCCCCCTAAAAAAAACCCTCCCTCCATAACTTATCCATTCCTTCAGCTCAAATTGATCCCACTT
>NW_004797498.1:907847-913204 GCF_000002075.1 Aplysia californica
GGGGGAGGAGTGTCAGTGAAGAAATGAATAGATCTACTAAATCTGGATGCTGCGTCCTTACCGATCGACAAAGACAGAAATTTCAAAACAAAACAAATATGCAAAAACAAATCAAAATACAGAAACGGCGGTCTCCAGTGGCATGGCCGTATGGTTAGCGAGTTCACGCTCACAAAAAAATGTCAAGCATACGTCGATGACACGGCGTTTGGAATGGGTAATCCCTGGGGTGTGTCTTTGAGTAAGACACCATCATCCTAGCTCAAACGTCAAGACGCTGCACAGTGACGACCCTCAAAGGTATTCTTGTTGTATATCTGTATGCTTCAATTTATATGTACCAATTTTCATATATGTATATGTACAGTATTTACGTATGTATGATATAATATCATATTATTCAACACCATTGTAAACCACATTTCTCCACGAGGATCAATAAAACGGATTATTATTATTATTATTGTATTATTACACCAAACGTCAAATAAAAACGACGCCAAGAGACTTCGATTCTGTGTCAAGATTGAATGGATATCGATCTCCAACCGAGGTACTTGAATAAAGACAGGCAGGGCGTTGACAAATTGTTCTACCGATAGCGTCAGGAATTTGCAAACACTCGACGATATTTCTTGATAAAACTTGGCATGATCAGCTGAGCTCCGCTCTTCCCCCACGAAAACTAACAAAAACACACAAAAGACCCCAACAACAAAACAAAACAAAACGAAAACCAGGAAATGAATAATGAATAATTATAGACGCTTCAAATAAACATACAACACCAATGACGACAAAGTACACATATTGAAAACACAGTAAGATAAACAAAAACAACAAAAGCAATAATCGATCTCGTCTGGTATGCAGATATGGATATCCCCCCCCCCCCCAAAAAAAAAATCCCCCCCAAAAACAAAGCAAAACGAAACAAAAACCTCTACTCACCACTTAAAAAAACCCAACAACAAACAGACAAACGGACAGACGAACAAACGAACAAACAAAACAGCTTAAAAAATACACCCTAAAAAAATTGAAAGAAAGCAATAAATATTATTATGGAAGAGAGCAAATTGAAAGAAGCTGGAAACATGTAAAATGAATTAGAAATACAAGTAAAAAAGTAGACCGTCTTCACCCCCCCCCCCCCCCCTTCCCCAGACACACACAGATCTACTAGCGCAACATACCCCAAGAGGACGACGTCATGTCGAAATGTCAAAACAAATCATAGCCATAGGTTTCATTATGCTTTCAGTGTGTTCTCACATTGTCGTGATTTTCGATCCACCTCATTGACACGCAAGCACTGCGACAGAATCTGCACTTCAAACATAGGAAGAATTAGCCACGAAAGAATAAGCTGCAGAAGGCAACCTTGAAACCATCTTAAGATAAACTGACCGTCTACATAGACGAAAAGAGTCATACATTGCCGTTGCATTTCAAAATGCCAACTTCCATAATAATATATCTTACATGTAGTTCGATGATGTTCAGTACAAAAAAAAGTTTCTCGTTGTCAGAAATAAAACCACTAAAGGAATACCATAACCGTCACACAAGAAAAAAAGACAAAACATGCAACAGAATCGGATCTAATCTCCGGAAAGGTCGATAAAATGAGTGCAGTAAAATGAAAAAAAATACGCATCAAGTATGTGTGTGATTTACAGAAAGCGTCAGAGTTAAATCATCCAATTTTCTAGTCTCACCCCCAGATGGCATCCTGTTTGGAACCAAACAGTTGGGTTGGGTGAAAGGAGTGGACTGAAATTGTTGGAAGTACAATAGAAGTGCATTAGGCCGCAATGGACACAGCTGGTCGACTTGCGTGCGGCAGACTGCCAGGGATAACGCTACGCATCCTTCTTATCACCGACTCTCGTGTTTCGCTCAACCCCCCCCCCCCCCCCCTCACCCCTAACCTTTCTTAACAGCTGTTCCATCTCCCTCTCTCTGTTTCGACATCTATTCGCATCTGAACTTTAACAATTTAAAAAGGATAGAGGGTGAAATTTAAAAAAAAAACCTCACTACCAGACAGACATCTGTATTATTTCGATGGATGGTTCCTCGTAATCAAATAATGAAATTTTGGTGAAAATCAAAATCCGTCAACCTCTGGGCCATGGTTGATTTATATCTTACTCTGTTCGGAGATAGAATCGCCCTTGTTGTAGCCATATTAAATGCCAGCAGTTGGAGGGCGGCACTGGTTGTAGGTCGTTTAATATCCCCTGTTGTTTCGGTCTGTTTTTCATGCTATTTCGTTGCACTTAACGACCGTTGATCAGCCAAAGTACTTCCCGTATCTCAAAGATCACTCTACACTGTTCCTCGAGTACTTCCCCACTGTCTAGCGTCCTGTCAATGGCCAAAGCTCTCTCCTCCACAAACAACCTACTCCGTGTCTCGCGTGGTGCCCATCAAATATCGAAACAAACGAACGAAAAAGCTCTAATTTGTGTCTTACGACATTATAGTTGTTGTACGCCTTATCAGTATTAAATCAAATTTTGGGGAGAGCTCAGAACTCACGCTATTCAAGAAAGGTGTCTATCATGGTTTCAACAAAGGTTTCCTCGAAACGGCCATACCTTTCAAAGGCAACCAGAAATCGATGAGGTCGATGGTTTGGAAAAGGAATCACAAGTAAAAATTGTGAGAGTCAAGTAGCCTTAACTAAGAGGTGGAACTTCATTCAAGTGTCTCCATAATGACAAAAAAAGCAACTGTAGAAAAGAGTTACGCGCCCTTCGAAACCAAGTAGATGATTAAGGAGGCAGGTTACGTCGACACTGCCTGTTAGGGCCAACCCAAGTTGAGAAGGACACAACATCCCAGTAGACAAACGGAGATAATCGATACAAATTTCCCCCAACGGGAATCGTACTCCTGTCTTTTACGTGCAATCACCCAACCGCTGCACCACAGACTCCGGTAAAGTGTCTCTCTGAGAAAGAATGCGTCAACCATGGGTAAAGAGAGCCCAACAAAACAGCCCCTCCCAACAACACCACTAACAACAGAACGCTTCGCCACAAACATGTACTGTTCGAGAGATAGAGCGTGCTGTCTTGCTGTTTTCTTTGATGGATTTTGAAGTCTGTGATCAATTTACGCACTTCTTGAAAAATGAACATCCGTAAAAATGTCCAAATAAACGGCATTTCCCCATCTGTATTATTGTATTTCCCTTTTTTCAAGAGATAAGAGACATGTGGAGGTACCTGTCTGTGGTATTTCTGCCCTCTCCCTCTTTTGTTTATCTTTTTGTCTTGCTTTTTTCTCGTGACAAAAGAAACCTTATAACATATTTCTATTTACTCAAAAAGAGTCGAAAGTAACATGGGAAACATTAGGAATCAAGAAGGGACTTTTAAATCTTTTCCCAATGTAAATAAGACATTCGTCAGATCAAGTAAACGCAGAAAGTCAGTACACATCAGCTACAATTAACGTGAAGCTGGAAATAGCCCGCACGTTGCAGAAAAACCGGGAGGCACATTAGTGCTCACAAAAGACGACAGTCACGTGATACTCTGGATAGAGCCCTCGATAGGAATCTGAGAGTACATTCTCATTACTGTTCATGACGGGGGAAGGAATGGACCCCATAGACAGAGCTTGGCTGTTGATGAGCCGGATAGAATTAACCTCTTTGCACTCTTTTCCCGTTGATTGGACCGCAGAATACAGCGGGTGGTTGGGGGATGTCTGTGGTGCGTCCTGCTTCATTTCTTTTCCTCTTTTAACTAATGCTTGCCTCTCTTTCAGAATCACTGTTTTAGTGCCCACGTACCTCTTTTTATTCAAATTCCAAACACAGATCAATAATGAAGAAAGAGTTGCTCTCGCAGTAAATACTTTAAAGTTTTGTTTCATATCGACGAATAAATGCATTGGAGTAAAAAACATTAGAGAATATGAACAGATTATTAGAGCAATAGAATAAAGATTGTTTTCATGTTACTAGAAGTACTATGGTACAAGTTGTCTTGAACAGCCTTTTCACGAAAAATTACTGTTTTAACCGCAGGACCTTCAATTTCACGTCCACTTAAAAAAGGTCGCGGTAAATGAAAACAACAACAACAGAACAACAACAACAACAACAACAACAATAAACAACAAAGGAAACTCCCCAAACAGCCAAATGTCTAGAACGGTCAGTAGCGAAATTGCACCGGTGTTGATCACACCCTAGTCTCCACTATACACTCTATTCTAAGAGGCTGTGCTTCAAAGTTAACGTCCGTCTCTGCTAGTTTAAAGCAATATGGGCAGGGAGCCTTGAACGGTTCAAGATTATATATATATATATATATATATATATATATATATATATATATATATATATATATCGTATCTATGAATGACATACACACAGTTATCGTAACATTTATCATGCCAATTATTAATTATAGCACCAACTGAGCTAAGGTCGTGGTCACTGTCCTTTTTCCCTTGTATACGATGACAACATCGCGTGTCTGCAGTGACCAGTCCTGCTTCTCAAGGTCATCTCTCCTGTGAGCACAGTGATCAAGCTCCCCCCCCCCCCCTATACTGTTTGTTGATCGCATTACTCGGCACGATATCCGCCAAGCACAGTTGGCATCATTCTGGATTTAGGTACCAGTAGCCACGCGCCTGACTCCCACAAGGGGTAGGGGAGGGGTGTCGTTAGCTCAGTTGATATTAAGTTAGATTGCGGTGCAAATGGCCTTTGTTTGAATCCCCAATGGGACGTTCTAGAACTTGGACTGTTTGATGGGTTTTTAGGCTCTCTGCCCACCTTGCTTGGTCCAATCGGAGATGGATTTAGGATGGACTTAAGAGATCCAACCGTATTAAAAGGGACTCTTACCGTACAATTGGAGGGCCTTCCTCCTACAGTAGCTTATTGCATTGAAAGAAAAGTAAAATCCTCGCCACATCAACGGATACTTGTTTTTCAGGCCACACACAACCGAAAAAGAGGAATAAATAACAACGTCATCGGCATAAGGACTTTTAACATCTTGGTCCACACTAGAAAAATAGAAACAGCAGGCAAATGAAGCAGGGGCAGACCCAGAGAAACTTATTTGGAAACACTGAAAAGATGAGAGACTAGGAAACACCAGGCTAATATGGGTGTTTATTTAGGTTATCCGAGCGGAGAAATGAAAGGAGATCCACGGTCGCTGATGTTTGTTTTCAGATCTAACACTTTATGATGATGGTGATCGGCAGTCAGAATATACATATATCACAAGTAAAAATTGTGAGAGTCAAGTAGCCTTAACTAAGAGGTGGAACTTCATTCAAGTGTCTCCATAATGACAAAAAAAGCAACTGTAGAA
>NW_004797498.1:913607-916881 GCF_000002075.1 Aplysia californica
TGATGAAATCGTGAATTCCACACGAAACAAATTTTACAGGAGAGGGGAAAAAACTGATTTTCTCCGTCATTTGGCGTTCAAGACATAAACTTAATGGATGAATATATCCCAGTACCTTTAAGAAATGATACTAAAGTAGATTTTTTGCCGTTAATGGTCATCTTTTCAAAAAAGTGTGGGATTCACGATTTTCATTTTCGAATCTCGCCCGATGCGGTCGTGAATTCCACACAGGTGTGGAATTCACGATTTCATCAGTAGTGTGTTTTCTCTTGTTAGAAGCCCTGGTACTTTTCAAATACTTAAAAACATGCAATACTGTTATTTTAAAAATATTTAAAAAACCCAATTTAAAAACAGAGTATGAAAGTAAAGTTTATTGTATGAAATTTATGAAATCATACAACTTTATTCGCTCTGTCTCTCTTTCTTTCTTTTTTTCTCCAAATTAATGTATGTGTGTGAGTGTGTGTGTGTGTGTGTGTGTGTGTGTGTGTGTGTGTGTGTGTGTGTGTGTGTGCGTGTGCGTGGGTGTGATAAATCATTAAGTTAGTAGTCTTTGTTATTCATGTATTTGCTGGATTGTATCGAACAAAATGGTTATCCGGCGCGAGCTCAGCAATCTCTCAGTTATCGGCTTACTTTGAAAAAACACATACTTCGGTTTTTCCTCTGGAAAGAAAAGCATTTTAATAATACTGACGAATACACAGTTTCTGGAGAAAAATTCTTAAATATACGCCTAAAGCACCTAGTTGTTGCTATGCCTTATAATCATACAGTAGGTTTTTGTGCGTTTTAATATACACCTAATATTTTTAGACAGTAACTTCAGACGACATTTTGTAAGATTAGATTATTCTCTCAACTCTTATTGGTCTCTAAACATTTCGTTCGCGAAGATACCATATTGGAGTTTACTTTGAAAAACACAGGAGTAGATCTAAAAATCCAGACCCTTGAAAAATTGCCATACTATCTGTCCAATAGTCAAAACTTAGGCGAGAATACTTACTAAGAACTGCTTCATGAATTTTATGAAAGAGTTGCTGGATTTCGTGGAGCTTGCACGCTTAACCCGTGCCAATATGGAGGCAGCTCCCGGGAGGGGGGGGGGGCGTGCTGCCTGTTTGCCTTCGTATTTCTTAAGGAAATATATCGTCATCTAAATCAATAGAGTACTAAACTGTAGACCTTTACTCCTTTTTTGTCTCTCACCCCTCCCCCCTTTTATGTGGCGTTACATTTGAAATTAAGTAGCATTTGAGTTGTGATTTTAATTATATTTGACGTCCATACGTTCGCATTAGAACATTCTATCATGTTTATATTTGAGGTTACTAGATCTACTCGTGACATTTGAAGCTGCTGTGTGGCCTTTGACAGTACAGTGTGGCAATTGAAGTTACAATCTGGCATTTGAAAAAACGACGTGTATTTGAAGAGGGGAAAATCTATATCGGGCTGGGCTCTGGTGTACATCTTAATCTGCCCCTCTAAGGTGTCCCCAGTGTGATCGCTGATTTGTCCAGGAAAGACCCTCCCATGCGCCCAGCAAAATTGATTAAAGGAAATAAATGTAAGTCTAACTAAAAATGTTTACTGCAAGCCTCGGGCGTAAAAAAAAAATTGGGCGTTAAGCGTCATGCAGTCTTCTTCTGATTGGCTGTTGCTATGCGTCTGCCAGATTGAGGCCAAGAAAAATAAACACGTTTTGAATTTGATTGGAGAAACAGGTTAAAATCAGACCAAATCAGATATACCTCGAAAGTTTAGCCAGACTAGCTTCTTCCATACTGTAAATCATGCAGAAAAAGAAGAACATTGCATTGTGTGTACTGGATTTTCGGCCAAGCATCTCCTGAACTTTAGGGAACCCAAACTAAGGGCAAGAATAAGAGAAACTGTATTAACGGATAATATATGTTGAGTTTGCAGAATGCAGAACAGAAGAAATTTTGACATTATATTTCGCTTGTCACGTTTACAAACATTTACTGTAAAACACAGCATACATGTGAGACGATGGCTTTGAAAGAAAATATAATTGAGGGCGCTTTTTTTCCTCTCCAGTTCTCCACTTGTCTCGACTATTCCCCCTTACTTTCTCTCTGTTGTCTCTGTCTGTTTGTCTTGCTTTTCCCTGTTATCGTGTTGATGTGATTTTCGCTACAAAAACAAAACTAAAAATTGTCAAGAATAGTGAAGAGCTGTTTAGAGATTGGCAGGAGAATTTGTGTCACGGCACGGTGGAATCAGATGCTCGTCAAGTAGTGGGCAAATGGAGTTATTGTTGTAATCATAAAACTTGTTTATTTGTCTTGCTTTTGATGAAAAAAATCACATACGTTAGATAGAAGTCTTGATATTTGCGATTGAAGGAGGTGGAGGTCGTTTTCGTGACAGAGGTAAAATTAGCTAGAAAATGGCCGCCAAAGTTTTGCAACTTACAAAGATTGAGTGTCCTTGGATTTTTCGTCCGTTTAATTATCGTTTTCTTTTTTGTTTTAGTAATGAGAAGCACATTGACACAATAATGGTCATGTAGTGCTGGAAAAAGGTAAGACAGTAAGACAGATAGATAGAAACAACAGAGGGAAAGTAAAGACTCGTATCAGTGGCGCCCTCCAACCTTCCGCTTTAATTATCGTGGCTCAGTAAAAATTCCAAGTGTTTTGAATAGACATAAAAGGTCTCGGCTTTAAAAAAAGAAAAAGATGAAATTAATTTTAAAATGCTCAAGGCGCAGAAAAACGGTTACTTTCTTTGATTTCATCATTTTGACAGGAGCCTGATTTCACCGCAATGAAACACAAATAATACACTGCTAGGGTCTCGTGCCGAGTCTGTTCGGCAGGTGCTCAGGGATCCCCAGGACTTGTGGAAATTGGGGTGGAGTTGAGGAGGTGGTTTATGCTGAGGTGGGGGCGAGGGTGCCCCTCAAGGGGGTTCAGCAGCCATATTAAACACTTCCAGATGGACAACATCGGGCGAGAAAGCGAGCGCATTGCTCGTCGCGTTCCACGTGTGGTATTACTTACGTTGTGTTTACTTCCCCTTTGATATTCAAATCCAGATGTAACTCCATGATAAAGTAGAAAAAAGGCATGCTTGGACGGCTCACTCAAGCTCGTAGAGGTGCTTTATGAGGGGGGGGGGCGCATTCATATGACCTTCTACCGCCCGCGCCAACAAAACAAAACAAAACAAAACAAACGAGCAACTAACATCCAAACAAAACCCAAAAACAACCACAAAGATAAAACAACAAAAT
>NW_004797498.1:916981-922435 GCF_000002075.1 Aplysia californica
CCAACAACAACAAAAAAACAAAACAAAACAAAACAAAACAAAAACAAACACAGCAAAACAATGAAACGAATATAACTTCTCAATATGAACTAACAGCAACAAGCAAACAACGATCAAAAGCAAAACCCCAACCTATAACCCAATGACAACAGTGAACCCAGCCCTTTTCAGAGCTTGCGAGAATTCCCAGCTCCCTCAAGTGTGTCCCTTCATGCAATATGTGCTCTGTCTCTGCAAGTAAATAGTACCTACAATTACTAATGCAACATTAGGTTAGCCGTTATCCCAGGCGATGACAAACTGAAAATGATGATAAAGATGACTGTAATTCGAATTTCTAATGGTACATTATAGAACTGTTGTTGCTATAGAGTTTCTCGACTCAGAAAGTTTGACCATTTCGGAGATATATTTCAAATTCAGAGGCCCTGCTAGTAAAATAACAACACAATAATGGAAGAGACGTTAAGCCCATAAAATATAATCTGGAGAGCATTTTCTAGAATAAGATGAAGGTCAAAATGGTATTTTGTGAGCTCTCCCTGTGCCTACCAATACTTCAGCACCGGAGGCACCAGCTCTTTCTGATGTCAGTTTCTTCAAACCCTCACTACAAGAGCTCTTTGTAGGGGAAGCCTAAGGCAATCATTTACAGTAACAAATCTTTCACCACCATTGATTCAGGCCCGAAGCCCGGGATCTCGCCTACCCCGTACGGACGTTAGCTCGCTCTGCACTCTGTTGGTATCAGGATAGGCTATGATGCGCGTGACCCTGGGTCGAATTCCCTTTTATTGATGTCAAAATTGGCAAATTCGATATGACTTCTTGTTAAGGCCACACTTCTTTGCTGTTCATTCCTTCGCCAGTTTGTTGTGATTTTGAATGCTTTGTAGTAGATAAATTATAGATATTATACAACTCATGGCGTAATGCTCGAGTCGATTTCTTTGATTCAAATACATGATTCCAACTTGTAAGCAAGGTCATCACTAACATGAAAGGAATTATCACATCGTTTCACCATTCGATACATATCACACACACACACACACACACACACACATATACATATATATAATTCTCACACACACACACACACACACACACACACACACACACACACACACACACACACACACACATACATACACACACACACCAGCACACACACTCATATATACGTATATAGGGCTTACATGTTTAATATAGATATAATATACCACATAATAGCATAATACATATATTATAATATGTGTGTAATATAGATATATAGATATATGTTACATAATACCGTAATACATATGATATGCAATATACATTTGTGTGCGTGTGTGTGTGTGTGTGTGTGTGTGTGTGTGTGTGTGTGTGTGTGTGTGTGTGTGTGTGTGTGTGTGTGTGTGTTTGTGTGTGTGTGTGTGTGTGTTATAACATTCTGGTGGCACCGACATTTCTGTCACTTTTTTAATGAAACCACACTCTCTTCAGACGTCAAAATTTAAAGGAAGGTAGAATTGTATTCCTTATAATAAAATCTGACGGAGTCAAACTTTCACGATTTTCAGCATAAATATATATAACTGTAGGTTTCCATCGCCATGCACCGTAAAAAGACACTTCGGAATTAAATCTTTGCTTTTGTATTCAAATTGGATTGAACGTCTGCGGTTCAGTTAAGGTTCAAATCTGCACTGATAAGAGCGACCGGAAGTCCCAAAGCAAGTTTAGGTGGTTCCAGTGGCTGAGCTCATGCTCAAAATAAGGTCAACGTGTTCAAGTTGATGGTCACTGGGGTGTATGCATGAGCAAGACAAGTTGATAACCGTACTCAAAAATAAGGCGAAGAAGCGACCGGCTATGGTGTTGGCATTGTCTATGTTTGTGAAATGGTGGATAGGTTTAACGCCCCTATCAACACTTTAAGCTTATTTAAAAGGCGGGGCCTCCGAGATTTAACGTCCTTCTCCGAAAGGACCGAGCCAATTTTATGTGAAATGCGTGTAAAGTGCCTTTCCCAAGGACACAACGTCGAAACCGAGTTGAGGCTCGAACCTTCGAACTTGCAGTCTCACGATTACGGATCAGGTAGCCTAACCACTAGGCCACCGTCTATGTTTGTGACATTGTGTATTATTCACGTCTCCATTTATTAACGCATTTGTGTATTTATGTGTATTCATGAGTGCATTGGCGAATATTGTAACAACAGGCAAATTTGATGGAAATAGGGGCAGAGGCAGACAGAGGGAAAAGATACTGGACAAGTTAACAACATGGCTGGGAACAGCAAGAACAACAGACACCATCGCTGCAACGCAGGACAGAGGGACGTGGAGGTCCATTATAACCCACGCCAGTCTGCAAGGCACCGGATGATGAGTGCACGCTCGTACGTGCGCCCCCCCCCCCCCCACACACACACCACACACAAATAGATAGATAGATAGATGGATAGATAGATAGATAGAGAGAGAGTGAAAGAGAGAGAGAGAGAGAGAGAGAGAGAGAGAGAGAAAGAGAGAGAGAGAGAGAGACGCATCAGCAATGGTATCAGAAATAACAGCTGCAGACCTCACCCACGCTTTCAATTGCGACAATGGTCATTTCCTAAGCCCACCGTGTACATTATGTTCTTTGAGAATGTAAAGAGGTCAATTTGTCCCCATGAGCCAACTGCAACTCTCACGGGAGACGGTACAAATGGATGCTGAGTGCATATACCACTCACCACATTCTATATTGGCTTAAGGGCTCTTCCAGAACTGTTGCCATCAAGGTTATAAACGACTAAATACTTTTACTACCTTCTCTTTCAGTGCTACATATAGAACATACAACAGCGGACTCTCCTTATTCGTTTTAGTGGTGATCGTCCACCTCAATAATATTGATCTGTGTTCACCAAAAGGAAATTAGGGGGAACAGACTTATTTCGTCGATTTCCTTATAACTTCCAGTGAGATGTTGCACTTCTAGACTTTTTTCTAGTTTAAGCCAATTCTTGAATTAAAAGTCTACGTATGTCCCCAGACGTACCTCTGAAAGAATGTTCAATATCACGTGATCACCACAATGGGAGAGTTTCATCATTATGACCTGTCCCCCCAAAAAAACAAACAAACAAACAAATAAAAAGCAACAACAACAAAAAAAGAAACAACAGAGGTAAATATTATGTTCTGAACTAACGGCAATACGCCGATTCGTATAAAACACTAAACAAACTCGCCAATTTTACGTCGTAGCTTGATTCCCCAAATAACAGTCTCTTTAGCCTCTGGGGTATTCTCACGGGGAGAGTTACTTTCTTCTCCTGTTCGTTTCATAATTTTGAATTCACCTTCAACTTCACCTTCACCTATCCCGCAGTCTGGCTGATCGTTTGGGCATGGCTGACCGTTGGGGTACCACAGCAGATCTTGCAAGCAGCTTCATCCATTGCTCAAGGTTGGCGGCTTTTTTGTATTGAAGTCAGGAGGTTTTCTTATAACCCGATGGCGTTTCCAGATGTGGTTTTCGTTGTCTCAGTAATTTTGAATTGGGGAACACAAATTGCTATCATTGACAGCGACATAACTACGCAACCAACCCCGAGAGAAAGGGAACATGTTAGGGCTATAGTTCTTAAAGTGAAAAGTTAAGAATATAAGGCCAGACAATAGAGTCATGCGTACCCCCCCCCCCCCCCGCCGCCAACCTTTCTCCACATCTACCCCCCCCCCCTCCAAAAAACGAATCAAAAGACGTCATAGTATAGTATTGCCCTAATCTTCTTTCGGTAAAAGTAAACATGAGCCCTCCGCTTGGAACTTACTCCGGGCCCGGGAGTCTCCAGTTTCTGAGGGGCCACACTATGTGGATCGTTGTGACGTCATTCGCGAGGAACGCATTTAATCTAAAATAACAAAGGACACTCAAGTAGACATTTAGTAAGTTTTACAAACATGTCAGCTTGTTTGTGTTTCTTTAACATTACACACAAGGCACAAGCCTCCGTAAACAAAGATTTTATGCCGATTTTATTACACACCTGTCGTTACGAGATGTTTGCAAGACCAAGAAGGATAGTCTGCTGTTGAGACAGGGAGAGTCAAGACAGCAGCTGCAGCAGTCAAAAATGTAGAAGACTTGAAAAAAAAACACTTCACAGAGGGTTCCCTGACAAGTTTGCGACACACTTTCCCCCAGTGACACAGTTACCTACACACCCATTGGACCTTTGTTAGGTGCATTCTACTTTCTGCGACTACACAGCCTAATCCAGCTAATAGACGGTATACGTTTGGTTGGAGTGCTGTGTGTGCATGTTTGTGTGTGTGCCACTGAGATTTGACAGTTATTAATTACATAAAACCACTTTTGAGGCAACTTTTTCATCAATTAATTAGAGAAAATGGGAGGTGAAACTTCTTCGCCCCCACCATCCAGAAGAATTTAACGTAGAACAAAGAGATGGAAGACAAAGGTGACTCTTCTCGTTTGAATGGTTCCCAAAATGTCATGGCTCACCGTGAGTATAGACATCGTCACTGTTTTGTTCTTATTGATTTCTATTTATTGGTAAAAAAGTGGAAGCAACCTAAGCCCCACGCAAATTTTGGTCCACCCACGGCCACTGCATAAATGAGTTGTTGATCATTGCATTGTTAGTTGCTCTGGTGTTATTTATGAACCTTAATATCATTGTGCGTTGGCGTCCTCGACTTTTCTTCCCTTCGAATCCTCTTGTTATTCCCTTTTGTTCCGACACTGTTATTCTGTATGCGTGCCCCATGAATTTGATCCATCGCCTTTTCACTGTCTTGAGGAATGATTTTTTTTTCTCCAAGTTTGTAATTTCCATCGCTTTTTGGTTTGTCATCTTTTCTGTCTTTGATATTTTCAGCAATACGATGCTCCAAAAAAATTCGTATCCTTCACAGCTACAATACAGGTAAAGTAAAGAAGGGTCTAACACACCTTTGATTCATTTGATATCTTTCTGACCTATGATACGGGTGACCCTGGTTTGAACCCCCTATTCAGGGGGCGTTCTTGAAAAACACTTGCTCGGGGAGTTTTCAAAGCTCTCCTAGTACCTGACTCATTCCTATCGGAGATGGCCGTTAAACCCCAGGGCTCCAACCTCTTAGACAAACATACAGTTTAGAAAGGGGCGCTAAACCCACAGTGTATTATACCCAAGACGGACTTGGGCAAGTCTCACCCTCCAGTCACTCTTGTATGTCAATTTACCCCCGCCTCATTAGTTCCTGGACAAAATGTTTCCGCCAGTAAGCAATCACGCAGGGGCATAAGGTGTCACTAAGAGCTGTTGTGATACGGTTGGATGGCTTCACTCTCTGCCCAGGTCAGCATGCAACAATCTATTACATAATTTACATAAGCACGCACATATGCATGTACACAAACATACACACCACACACACACAAACACACATTCACACACACACA
>NW_004797498.1:924751-926228 GCF_000002075.1 Aplysia californica
CACACGCACACACACACACACACACACACACACATGCACACACATACACACACATGCACACACCAAAGTACAACAAAAATATCCACATTCCTCCGAAAAAACCCATATACAACCAAATCAAACCAAAGCGACAGACCCGCTTTTGCCTTTATTTGTTCATTTATCTTTTTGTCTGGAATCTTCTTGCTATAAAAACAGTAAGAGCATAATGTGGGTAGTGCATTGTGTAATACGGTTTACGTTTATTCACTCGACGACTTGAGGATGAAAACGCAAGATATAATAATACTAAGAATAAGGTAAAGCATATTCTGAACTTTATCTAGAAGAAGAAAAAAAGAAAACTCTTCTATAATTGCAATGGAAAAATTAGTACCGTCCTCTTCGACACTATGTAGATTATTTAGGGGGCAAACTGCTTCGACCCTGCCCGTCAGGACCAACTCAGACTGAAAAGGATACAGCATCCCGGCAGATAGACGGAGCTACTTCATCAAAATTTTCCCCATTCTGGATTCGAAATTACTTTCACTGCGTGTGACAGCGAAGCGACTTACCATTACACCACAAACGCCTGTAAAACGTTCTAAGAATCACCAGAAAAACAGATCCTTAGTTTGATTCGAACTCCGATGTGATGACTAAGATCAGCTACAGTTCCAAAGAGCTCGTTACACTGCCCAGTCAAGACTGAAGCTGGTTGTACCCACCCTGTGCTTAGGCGGGTTAGTATCAGGTGGAACATTCTTGGATTGGGTGGTTTGGGGAGGGGGGAGCTGGGGGCAGGTCACATACATTTCAGCGATCAGACCTGGGAGTGTTGTTACAAAATCCCCATGACACACCTGCTGCTTAGCTGGTATGTATCATGCTGGTGGACTATGATACAGACATCCATGTTTGAAATTCCCATTAACATGGCATTATGCAACTTCGCCTCTTTGGAGAGTTTCCAAAGCTCTTTCTTTACTTTGATCGGGCTTATCAGAGATGAAGGTTAGATCCCCGCCTCTTCTATGTATTACTTTTGGTATATGGTTATAGTGGCGCCAAACTTGGTGTCAGTCAGTTTCTAGAACAAAGCACACATTCTTTAGGATGGATTTCAAAATTTAATCGAAGTTAACATTTTGTATTTCCAAAATCTTGACAAAACTGGATTTTCATGATTTTAAAGTTAAGAACAGGTTTCGATCACTTTACTAGTAGAGTTATAAAGTACTCGAGATTTTACATATTTGGTTTTCTTTTCCACATTAACAAAATATGAGCGTCCGCTGTTCTCTATTATTCAACATAGGTTAAAAACTGCACGGATAAAAGCAAACAGGAATCCTCAAAGCGTATCTGATTTATTTCCGACGTTTTATATCGTTATAAATGCTCCAGAACTGAACCAGAACCTTTGACGCCTATTTTACCTTTTGCAAAGCAAAAATCAGGTTAGACTATACTTGTGTGCCGTCAAAATACCCCC
>NW_004797498.1:926414-927439 GCF_000002075.1 Aplysia californica
GTATATATATATACACGCATGCACATATACATACATACAAATACACACTAACACACACACACACACACACACACAAACACACACACATTAATAATTGTATCAAGGAACTTATTTCTGGCGTTATGAATAGCATAATATGCCTTGCAAAAAGAACACATATTTAGTAAGGTATGGCCACTAAAATTTCATAGTCAAGCGCCCTTGAACATCGGTGTCATAAAAGATGCATTTGAATAGGACATAAAAACTTGCTTCGTTGCGCAATAGGGGAAACATGTCATCGAAAAAGCACCGTCATGTAAGGCTGCTAAAGATAGTATGGCTAGTTTCACGAATAAAAGAGACACAAAGAATTGGCCTTTACCAGCAGTTTAAGCGAAGTCATTGAGAGGCAACCGAATTCTCTATCCCTTTTCTTTTCAGAGGGTCCTTGTGGGATCATAGAAATAAATTAGATCCGTGATCCTAATATAATGTACTATTTACTTGGTGTCCCCACATCCATTTTACAGGACCTGTGGCAAGGGTCAAGTCGCCTTGTTTCCGGATGGGCCAAAAGGATAGCGAGACGGTTATCTCGCGAACGAGAAATGGTTAGAAATGTCAAACGTTGATGAATAGGCGAGGGAAAAAAGCCCGGTTCATAGTAGCTAAATATGTACACACAGTATTGTATTAGTGAATGCCATCTTGAGTAGAAATACACTGGTCATATACTCAGTATTCCGGTATTCAATCCCCCTCTCCCCCTTCCCCCATATCTATCTATCTATCTATCTATCTATCTATCTATCTATCTATCTATCTATCTATCTATCTATCTATCTATCTATCTACTGTCTATCTTTCTTTGCATTTCTCTCTCTATGTCTTTCTCTCTCTGTGTCTCTCGCTATCTGTCTGCCTGGCTGTCTGTCTGTCTGTCTGTCAGTCTGTCTGTCTGTCTGTCTGTCTCTTTCACTTTCAGTATTTCCTTTTTACGCTTCTTCCCCTAACGCTTTTACAACCTTTTTCTTAGCCCCCCC
>NW_004797498.1:928837-930038 GCF_000002075.1 Aplysia californica
TCTGTCTGTCTGTCTGTCTGTCTGTCTGTCTGTCTGTCTGTCTGTCTGTCTGTCTATCTGTCTGTCATCTGTCTCTCTATCTTTCTCTTTTTTGTCTATCTCTCTGATTATAAACTTCAAAGCAAGCGACGTATTAATCCACCGACAAATTTTTCATACCATTTTTTACCCCACCTCTTCAAATCTTCGCGCTGATACGAGTTAGTTCTTTTCGTTTTTAGTCTCCTCTCTTATGATGTTTCAAGATAAAATAAAACTCAAGCAAAATCCGTAAAAACAAAATAAAAAAACCCACCCCTTCAAAAAGGCAAACAGTCACTTTGGGCTTTCCTTGTATTTTTACATTTTTCTTTTCTTCACGGTCAACAAGCATCTTTAGTCCAGTCAGGCACACCCACGCCAAGAAAGTGTTGCCGCCCCCTGGAGAAGTAAAACATCGGCAACAAACAATCTCCTTGATCAAAACAGAAATGTCATTAACAGCAGTGCCTCCCAATGAAAACCTTCTGAATAACAAGTACCTCTCTATATTGACCCACTTTGCTTTGAAAGACTCTTCTGTGTATAGACTAACCCCCTTACCCTGGACTCTTCCTTTAAACGGCTGTCTTAAATGTTTAAAAGTTGCTGTTTTTTTTAAAGAAGAAGAAAAATAAACAAACGAGGATCCGAAACTTGAGCAAGGTTTTTCAAGTCCAAAAAACACTTTTCCTGCTCACCCCCTCTCCACACCTAAGACTCATGACCAACAATTACAACAACTCCCTCAAAACGAGTGTGTGTTCAATATAACCTCTTAGCCCTGGGCACTTCCTTTAAAAGACTGTGTTGCACTGTTAAAAAAGAGGGGGGAAAGCCACCAAAAAACCCTCCCTCAAGAACCAAAACTCAAATGAGGTTTTGCAAGTCTGAAATATACATTACTTGCTCATCCCTTCCCTCCCCACCCAAAACTCACGACGACGAAGACGACGACAACTACCACCAACAACAACACAACAGCAACAACAACAACAACAACAACAACAACAACAACAATAACACAACAACAACAACAACAGCAACAACACAACAACAACAACAACAACAACAACAACAACAGCAACCAACTCAGGGTTTAGCAACCAACTCAGGGTTAAAGCAGTCTCTTACATGTTATCAGTTGTGTAGAACACATATTTAGTAAGGTATGGCCACTAAA
>NW_004797498.1:932129-933645 GCF_000002075.1 Aplysia californica
CCCCCCACCCACTCCCCAGAATTCAAAATCTAAAGTATCCTGCACTCAATGTCTCAAGCTGAACCGTTTCGCCCTGTAAACAGAAAATCAATTATCCCTGTTGTGTAGACGAGCAGAGCGTCTGGTAAGAAGATTTACTGAGGAATTATTCTGCACTGAGTGCACACAAAAGTGAGTCCTTGAATCTTATTCTTAGGGCGTGTTCTTGTCGACCTATCATGATCATTCTGTTGTAAACAACTTTTCTTTTTTCTTTTTATTTGATAGTTACAGGGAATTATTATTGCGTAGAACCTTTTGTTTTGTGGTCAGATTGCGGTTTCGGGGGTTCGTGGGTTGGAGGCTCAGCTTGGTTCGACTCTGTATCCTTGGGAAAGGCACTTTACACGAATTTCCCTATGTGACTTGGCCCTATCTCAGATGGACACTAAATTCCTCATAAATAACGTTAGAGTGCACGCGGGATGTTAAACTTAATCAATTTCGCAATTTCGGACACATTGTTGTTGTGGAAATTGTTCTCACACTTGCCTTAGTCGAAAGGTAAAGAGAGAGACTCGTGACGGAAAAAATGTTTTCAAGTCGATTCTTAGCCTGGCCGAATACAACACTGAATCTTTTGAAAAGTGCTTTATTCTATTTTGTCTAAGTTCACCCAGTTAAAAAGAAGCTCTTGGCAGTTGATGAAAACGGTATTGTATTGTGATAGCGAGTATTCGTAACAGACAGCAAAGCAGCAAGTTCCCAAGGTCTGCAACATAATTGTAAATAAAGAACAAACAGATCTGGCCATGGAATTCATATAATGATAATTATTGTGAAGACGAGTGGCCCTCCAAGGGAATACACATCGACAAATATATATCTCATACTATTTTCAACATTCCGTTATCGATTTTTACTTGCTATATATAGGTATGCTCTACTGTTCTCACACTGTAGTAGTTTCCGTATTTTTTAATAAGGAATAGGTTGCTCGACAATCGATTGCTGAAGAAGCTGGAAAGGACATCTGGAATTATACAATTAATTGTTCCCAACTTTTACTTATTACGTAAAGTATTATATTCTCCCATAACCCCGAGCATCACGAGGACTGTAGCTGCTTCCGGTTTCTGTATTTTCTACCCCACGCTTGCCCCTATAGTGGCCACTAATTGTGCGCACAATGACAGGCTGTTCAAAATGGGTGACTATACTTTACGTTTAGCTTATTTAAGTCAGTGAGAGGCATATCAACACAAGTTTAATTGTTTGCACATAGAAGAAGCAGAACGTTATTTTTGACGGACACCCTTCTCTGATAGAAAAGGCAGGATATATTTCTCGGAGCTTACTACTGCGAGCATCACGGGTGCAGTGAGGATTAGAACTGTGGTCGCCCATAGTGAGGTGTCGGAACTTTGGCTATCTTTCTAGGGAAGGGGAAAACAATATAAAAAAAACAAGCAACCCAGCCTTATAGATAGATAGATAGATAGATAGATAGATAGATAGATAGATAGATAGATAGATA
>NW_004797498.1:934508-936227 GCF_000002075.1 Aplysia californica
TATCTATCTATCTATCTATCTATCTATCTATCTATCTATCTATCTATCTATCTATGCCCCCCTTCTTCCTTCCCCCTGTCTATCTGCATCGCTCTCTTTATTCACTTTCCGTATCTTTCTCTCTTTCCTTTCTCCTTTTCTCTCTCTCTTTGTCCTCGCCCTTTTTCTCCCTTTTTCCTTCTAAATCTTACTCTTCCATTTGCACACACAGTAATCGGATATGAGCATCAAAATGACTAATAAGCGTATTATGCTTTTGAACTTTTTAATAAAATAAACGTAAAGTGGGATCTCTATTAATAAGTGCCTGGAACAACTTCCGTTAGTGCTTTCATTTCTTTCTTTTTTTTAAAAACATCCTACTTGACGCAAAGGTCATTTCCAAGGCGAGGCTCATACGAAGAACGCTTTGGTAACAACTGTCAAGATCACAGAATACAGAAAAAAGCAAAGATAGATACAATACAAAGTAGATGGCACATAATTTGCCCATCTCAAAAGTAGGCAAAGGTTTCAACAACAGGCAAAAATATGGATGATGATGACGTGGGTATAAACCGCCTAAGCAACAATAACGAACATTATTAACAAGCTCATTGTTCTGGGTTTTTTCCTCCATCACTAACTCTGCCAATGCTGCTTATTCTCTCTTATTATAAGAATATCAGACATTCTGTTTTGTTTACTAAATACAAAAATTCCATGTGACAGGAATGGGCGGAACCAAAAATAAAACTTAAAAAAACCAAAAAACGTATTTATTACAAAAAATACGCCACAGGTAAACCTCATGGTGCAGACGCCTTTGGAGTTTGGACGTGCTGCTCTGTTATAATACAAAGGGGATGCACCCCCTGCTAGTGTGCTATGGTGTTGTGGGCGGAAAGAGGGTGCTAGTGGTGGGTCCTACTTCTTTATTCATTCTTCGTCTTCTGTCTACTTGTATTTACATCTATCGGTCTGTTTGTCTGACAGTCTGACAGTCTGTTCGTCTGCACGTCTGGCCTGCTTTCGTTCTGCACAGAAATGCCGTGTGCTTGTACTTAACTGAAACTCTGTTCGTATATTAGCCTCCAGGTTCATGAAAAGAAGGAGAGAGAGCTGGGGAGGGAGAAGAGAGAAGAGTAAGTAGAGTTGCACCAATATGTCAACAGACGTACTTGTTACTGTATCTCTCACCGCTATATATCACGACAGAACGTTCTGAATCGAAAACACAAGCGAACGAATAGTAGCGTGACATCGAAATGGAAGCGTAAGTAAACTTGCAAGAGAAAAAAGGGCCACGTTCAAGGAAGTCAAATTATTACTATTTAAAAACCTTCCGAAGATCAAAATAAGTGGCTTATATCACTGAACATTGTATTTTCAGCTAGGGCGACTTTGTAAACTACTTTAGATTATAGGAAAGGCCTTACACCAGTCAGTTCGTGGTTTATGAGTGGCACCTCACCCATGGTGGAATTGCGTAGCTAGATTATGCATGTTTTTTATTTCTCCTTTTTTCCGCTGGAAACCGTAGGGTATCTCTAACAATAAGAATTAGTGCTCTCGAAGACAAGAACGAAGCATCTCGCCTCATAACCGATCGAAATACTAAGGATCAATCTTTGAGATAAGATGAAATGAAATAAATCTTCATTGCGCAGATGCCAGCATATTGGTTTAGTGTTTCACTCTCTTGCCCACCCCCCGCACACACACACACACACACACACA
>NW_004797498.1:937155-939217 GCF_000002075.1 Aplysia californica
AGGATCCAACCCAGAGTCTGTCTGTTTATAGTCTCCATCATAATCTGTTTGGAGATCCGTCGGACTGGTACGTACAGATGGCTGTGTTTCCCCTCTCCTCTTAGGATCCCCTTCTCCTTCAATCTACCTAGAATGTGGGAACCGCTATCCGCCCTATTCTTCCTCAAATTTTCCCTTACAGCGGTTAAAACGGTTGGTGGGTCCAGTGTTTTTAGAGTAAACCTTCTAATTTTTGCATCTCTCAAAATTTATTGCTCCATTCCAGTAGAATGTAAATATCCTAAGCCAATGACTTTCTGCTGAGGTTTATGCACCGATCATTCCTTTCATCGAAAGGGGGCCCAGCTAGTATATATAGTATATATAAATGCAACGTTTTTAAAAGGCTGTATGAAAGCCAAATAGGCTCTGATCGCCACGACCTTTGGAGACAAAGGTGATACTTCTTTTCAACACAGCACAGGACCCGTGTTTTGATAAAATGTATTAATGAGACGCAATATTACTCATGAAAAGAATTTAATCACTTAGAAGATGATAAGTGGCTTTTTCTAAACAAAAGTCCTGATATTTTTGCAATCAGTTTTGATTTTCTTTCGTTACCAGACGCCTCAACCTGGCGAAGCTTGCTCCCAAGCTTTGCCTCCGCCTCGTTCAAGGCAGAAAATCTGCCTGAGAAGCAGCAAGACGGCCAAAAAGCAGCGCATGCAATGTTTCTCGACTTATCCAACGATTTTTAGCACAGTTGCAATGTCCAGGATAGACAAAGAAGAGGACAGCCTCGAATGACATCAGCGGAATCGTTTCCTCCTTGCAAAAGAAACAGCTCAGGGCATGCAAGGAGTGCGTGATGTTTCTTCATCAATGCAAGGCGCCGAGTTGTTAGTGCAGGACGCCATATTAAACTGCTATTAACGATCCGCGACAACAGCGCCGTATTCACTGTGCGCAACAACATGAGAAAAAAAATCAAAACCTCAGTCATCCAACATGACACTCCTGCTCTCACAATGCCCTTATTAAAACAGCACAGTTTCTGGTATAGCTCGTTCACTTTTGTCTGACAGCGGTTAAAACATGATAAAAACAAACTACTCTCTGGGTCTTTGCACGCAGGTCTAAAAGTTAAGCGACCAACAGAATCTAAATGCCCATTTATAAAAGTCACTGCAAACCAAGATTCCGACACATTTTCTTTGATGTAAGCTTTAAGCGGGTCAAAAAAAAGGGAGATTTACAGTATACACCAAAAACACCAAAAAGTTGACATATTTTCCTCAACATCACCATTTAAAGTTCGCAAAAGAAACACGAACCAAGAGACGGGGTGAGTATTTTTCGAGACTCTTGTGGAGCACGTGGAACATCCAGACAGCCGGGGGATGACATCTTTACACTGGGTCAAGATTTTTAAAAGATATAAAATTGTTTGTCGCTGGCCTGCAGAAGTGCCATGCAAAGTTTTGTGGGCATAGGTAACTTCTTCAATGAGCTAGAATTTTTTAACGCGGTCAGACGAAAGTGAACAAGCTACAGATCATAAGAAGAATGTAATGGACGGGCCAGTGTACGTACCCGCCATGTCTCCTATAATAGCGCTCATAATATGGGATTAACTGAACCGCCGTTTGGCGAATCTGCTGCGATTGGGGGTAGTGCTGTCGCGAAAGTGGGTAGGAATTTCTCACAAAACATTCAAAATGTTATACAATCCATGTGAAGACCTCATTTTGTCTGTTTACATGTCAATAATTGCCATTCTGTTTTTTAAGAGTGAGTGATCTTTATTAGGTTTCAGTTTGTGCTTATCTGCCAATTTTTCTGGAGGGGGTATTCCAAAAGGAGGAGGACAATGTGTCAAATCAGTTGAATTATGTGATGAAAATGGTCCACACTAATTGTTGGAAGATGAATAAACTAAAAAAACCCACTTCTTTTAATCTATCCTCATTTGATACAAACGTGTATTGGCTGCCAGTATGGCGTTCAGTATATAATACACCCACACACACACACATACACACACACACACACACACACACACATACACACACACAAACAC
>NW_004797498.1:941635-942971 GCF_000002075.1 Aplysia californica
GCGATTTATGCACACGAAGAGCATGAATAAGGAAAGGAACACACCTTAGGAGATTTAGATAAGTGGTCAGTCTTAGAACAGACAAATTGAAAATGTTATCATGAACAAAACCTTGTAATATATGACCACAGGTATGGGGGCACCTATAGGTTATCTTGTGTTTGGTTAGATTTGCAAGGTCAAACAGAGAGCCCCCCAGGCATGTTCAAGGAGGGATCCACATTATTGGCTGTTCACTGTGAATGTCTACCGGCTGTAACCCTTCGGTGTCGACACGATAATTTTAATAATTTAATAATTTAATATTTTATTTTTAAAAATCACTTGTCTTATTAACCCAAGTGAAGCAAGATCATAGACTTGTTTGTTATATTCTAGAAGTGCACTCTAACGCAATTCCGGTTCACCACGGAAGACAACATTTAGCTCAGTTTGGAACCAATTGAAGAGAAAACAGGGAAAAGTTGCCCGCAAATCCGACCCCAGCGCCAAGACTGATATTTTGTCTTTCATTCGGGCGCATCAGCACAACGAAGTTGTCATAGAAGGCAAATAGCCGCAGCTATGATACTGCACGGTATAGGATATCATAACTCAAGCCTGTGAGCAGGATAAACTTGTTTTATAGATCAAGTGCGGTCAAAAATTCGTGGCGCAACTTATTGTCAAAAATTTTCTCAACCATTGAACACGGACTCACCAGTTGTTGCACGATGGCTTGCATACATTGTTCTTTACATGTCAATATTTTTGTATACACCTGCTAGCCGTATTCTATAAAATTCCATAATGATTACTAATTAAAAATCCCAGTGGGTGATTCCGCAGATTTTAAAAGGTTTACATCTTGGACAATATCGCTTTTAAAAGCAAGTCCGTCATTTTTTTCCAAATCGCGACGTTATTTTTGTTGAGAGCGTCTTTTTGAGAACCTTTAGTGCAAAAAAGTGTTCACACGGTTTGCCACAAAATAAAAACCATTGGTGAGCTGTGACGTAGGCCATATGCGTATGAAAAATGTGTGTGAGAAGCGGGAAGTGCTGTGAACAATCCCATTTTCTGCGTGACTGAGATTTGTAATATTTTATATACATTTATGAAAATTTTTTTTTTTTAATTTAGCCTCAATAATTGTTGTGTAAGAATATGAATAAGTTAAGAGAAATTGATACCATCTGCTATTCAAGGTATGGGTAATTTTGATTAACGCGTTAAGGAGATATCAAAATTTAAAGAGAAGTTGCGCCACTAATTTTTAACCGCACCACTATAATAATACGTCTGGCAGCTGAGCGTAATTTTCTTTGGGGTTGAAGTGAGGCATATCATTGAGTAG
>NW_004797498.1:944275-947871 GCF_000002075.1 Aplysia californica
TGTGTGTGTGTGTGTGAGTGTGTGTCCTTATCATTGTCTCAAACTTGTAACAAATCTTGCAAGGGTCGTTTTCGGAGCGGTTCCATTTAAATGGCTGCAATCTAATCAATCGTGAATATTTTTACGTATTTTACCCATTATCTGTATTTCTTTCGTGAAAGCAACCACACGGTTCAGCCCCAAAAGCATGAACAACCGTTAGAGCTAGTTTTACCGAGGGAACGGTCTCTTCGTGTATTTTTGCAATTGGTATGCCATGTTATGAATGAATATCTGATATCATAGTTTCATCATTCGGTTTCCGAGCCTTTTCAGGTTCGCAAAATTTGAAGTTAGCTCTATTAGTGTATGCTATTAGTATTAGTATTATTTATCGATTCTAGCAGTACCTATATTTCTTGCTTGGCACTGCTGTATAAGTCAAAGATCAAAGAACTAAGATCAAAACGTTAGCTTCTCCGCAGTCTGACCAAGATCAAAAGCCTCCCTGGACCCAGACTTACTTACTACCCGTCACGCCATCTGGCGTTTAGGGCAGCAACAAAGGATCTCCAGCTCTGTCTGTTTTGGGCCATCTTGGTCAACGTCCCCAACGAATGGTTCCAGGACTTTATTTCAGACTCTACTGTGCGTTTCCGGGTCACTTGCGATGTCCTTCGGGTGTCCAGTAGAGGACAGTCTTTACAATAGAGTCTGGTTTTCTTCTCAGAACATGTCCGATCCATCTCCATCTTCTCTTTGTTATTATTGAGGTCATGTTTTCTTGCCAACATTTCCGTAAAAGATCTGCTTTGGAAATATATTCGGGTCAGAAGATTCGGAGGATTTGGTGTAAACTGGTAGTATGAAAAGAAGACAGCTTGGCACGATAGGTAAATTTGTCAGTTATAGGCAGGTCTGCGTTGTTCCCCCTAATCAGCGTTGGGGAGCTTACATTCAGTGTCATCACTTCTGTCTTCTTCTGGCTTATTCTTAATCCAATCTGGCGTTCATATCTGTGGAGTCGATCCTAGAGGGTGGAGAAGAGGGTCCACCTTATACCTCCTGATGTATCCTCTTGTTTTCTTTATGACCCAGTCAATGGCCAGGTTGAAGAGAATTGCTGGCATGTTGGATCCTTGTCTAACTCCTGTCTTTACCTCAAAAGCAGTGGTACTGTTTCCAACGACGCACTTGAAGTTTTCGTAGAAGCTCTTGATGACCTCAACTATCTTGCAAGAGGTTCCATAAGATCGTAGAATGCATCAAAAACTTTCTCTATGCATACTGTCGAACGCCTTTTAAACGAAGCTTACACAAAGTTGTCTCTTCCAATTCGTGTACTGTTCTATTACGTTGCGGAGGGCAAATATCTTATCTGTGCATCTTCTTTCTTTGCGAAATCACGCCTGTTCCTTTCTTAAACAGCTGACCACGGCATTCGACATCCGATTAATAATAATCTTGGCCAGGATCTTGCTGGGCACTGATAGCAACGTGATACCTATCCAGTTGTTAAAGTCTCCAAGAGATCCTTCCTTTGGTAACTTAACAATTACTCCAGTGCTGCAGTCCTCAGGAATCTGCTCTCCATCCCAGATGGTTTTGAATAGTGGCTGAAAAATGGTGGCAGTCAGTTCTGGGTCTATTTTAAACAATTCAGCTTTCAGGTTGTCAATTCCTGGAGATTTTCCTGATTTCAGGATCTTAACAGCTTTTACAATCTCGTGTCTCTGTGGTGGGTCAGAGCTGATATCCAGATCCAAGGTAGCTTCCTGTATGTCTGGGGTGTCCTCAGGTGCAGGTTGGTTTAGGACTTCTCTGAATTGTTCTGTCCAGCGTGCTTCCTGTTCTTTCTCGATTGTCAGCAGCTTGCCAGTCTTGTCCTTGATTGGTCCACTCATTCCACCGTGGCACTTGCCACTTATCATTCTTGTGATCTTGTATACGTTGCCTTGTTCACCTTTAGCAGCTGCCTCCTCTGCCTCAGTTGCCAATTTTTCCATGGTTTCTCTTTTGTCCTTCCTGACCAGTCTTTTAATTTTCTGGCAAGCTACCTTGTAATCCTCTGCGTGCTTCTCTTGCAGCCGTATCGACTTAGCTGCAAGCTGTCTTTTCTTGAATTCTCTCCGTTCTTCAATAATATTCCACGTTCTTTGCTTTATCCATTCTTTGCTAGCTTTCTTTTTCTTGACCCCAAGTAATGTCTTACTGCTCTCTGTGTAGGCCCTAACAAAACACTTCCTTTGGGTATTGACTTCGCCTGTATTAGGGGGTGGTTTCTTCCAGGTCTTGGAGAGCTTGAAATCGGTTCTTTCGTTCTAGTCGGAAGGCAGCTCTCACATTGCCATCACTGAACTTTTGAAAATTAAATCGTGTCCTTGTCGCCTCAATGGTGAATGTTTTCTTCTGCTTGAGTTTTATCCTTGCCGTCACTAGAAAGTGATTGCTGCCGACATCTGCTCCTCTTCTGACTTTCACATCCTGTAGGGAACGTCTCCACATTCCTCCTATCATAAGGTGGCCAATCTGGTTCTTGTCCCGGCCATTTGGAGAATTCCAGGTCAGTTTGTGAATTGTACGGTGTGGGAAGAGGGTTCCGCCTATTACCAAGTTGTTCGTGGCGCAAAAGTCCACTAGTCTTTCACAGTTCTCATTTCTTGTACCCGTACCATGTTGTCCCATCGTTCTCCCATAGTTGGTGTTGTCCTCTCCTATTTTAGCATTCAGATCGCCCATTACAACGATAATGCCGTGACGAGGTATACCTGTCAATTACTTCTGCAGCTGTTCATCAAAACAGTCATTGCTTTCATCTTCACTGTCGTTAGTAGGGGCGTAACATTGGATGATGCTTGTGTTGGTGTGCTTTCCCATCAGTCTCACTGTCATCATTCCGCTGCTGACCGGTTTCCACCCCATGAGGCATTTCTCAAGTCCCTTTTTTCAGGAAGATAGCTACACCTTCCCGATGCTGGTCGTCTTCTCTGCCGGAATAGATCAGGGTTTCTCCAGTTGCTGTTCTCAGCCTGTCGGATCCTGTCTAATGACTTTCCCTTATACCCAGAACGTGTAATCCATATCTCATCATCTCTGCCGTTACTTGTGCCAGTTTCGTACATTGTCCGTACATTCCAATGTCCTATAACAACTTTTGTCTTTGTGGTGTTCAGGTCCCCCATCTTCCTGCAAACAGCTTCCTTGCGGCTTTCACGGCCAGCATTCATTAACAGACTCTGAAGGTCCATTACACACAGCAACAAAGGGAAACCATATTTCTGTGTGTAATGGACCTTCAGAGTCTGTTGATGAATGCTGGCCGTGAAAGCCGCAAGGAAGCTGTTTGCAGGAAGATGGGGGACCTGATAAAGCTAGGGATAAAAAGGATCGGAGTTTTCCTCGCGTTCCTCGAGTACCGAAAGACATCACGAACGCCGTCACGCAACCAAGCTGACAACAAACAAATATCGGCTTCAGGCAATGTATCTGTCTTTATTTTCGAAAACATATACTGTTGCTTGATCTTTTTTCTTTTGTTTTCGTCGGATTTGGGAAGAAGGGGTTGGGGGGGGTCCTTTTTCTTCTTTTTTTCTTCTTTTTTAAATGTATTTTCTGCA
>NW_004797498.1:949767-950483 GCF_000002075.1 Aplysia californica
CTCTCTCTCTCTCCCAGCCTGTTTTCCGACGTATTGTATATATTTTTAGAATTTCGTGTGGCGTTGTCTTTGGCATCTTGCCATTTTTCATCGCCTTGCAGGACGAGATTTTGCCAGTTTACGACGCCGTAAAACACTGGTGTAATTCTGTTGTGATTAGGTTGGACTGTGACGTCAGCAGAGGTGGAACCTGATGGTAACGGGAGCTATGACGACAGCTATGGGTAGACCAGCAAAGGGAATAACAAATAAAGGAGCAGTAACAATGTCATCATTATCATCATCATCATCATCATCTTCACCATCATCACCTTTGTAACTCCATACCACAACAATCAACATCAAGAGCAACAACGTCAACAACAATAACAACAACATCAACAACAATAACAACATCAGCACAGTCACCATCGGCCTAAAAGAGCACTGCGACAGTACTGGTAAGTGTTGATAAGAACAATGCTTCAGGCTGCAGTCTTGTGTTGGGAGATTACTTAAAATGATAGAATGTACCTCCACTTAGGAAACCATGGATGTGTATATTAAAAACTTGATACATCTGAGTGATAATAACATTTTTTGGATATTTTCTTTTTTTTGCTCTCAGCACGACGACAAGGACACATGAACGTATTGAAAGCATAAATTAAACACACACACACACACACACACACACACACACACACACACACACACACACACACACACTCACTCAT
>NW_004797498.1:951132-953772 GCF_000002075.1 Aplysia californica
TCTGGTATTATCCTCTTACATAAAAACATACGGCGTAGGACAGGTACATAAATACGACTATACACGTGAGAGATTAAAAATGTAGAAGGAAAGAAAGGAAGAGTGCAGACATCAAAATTAGAAGACCAGTGAAAGGTCTGTCCGGGTCGCAGAAAAGCTGGGTGTATATAATATTATTTTCGCTTACTCGCACACAGAACATCCTCTAGAATATTCTCTTACCTTTCTTTGAGTCCACTTCAGAGAGTCCACTTAAGTAAGAAATTCACGCCACAGAAGTTATAAACTCTTGCTTCAGACCTTGATCCTGGTCGATGTCTCAAGACACCTCAATAACAACGTCCGCGCTCGCGCACACGCGGTTCTCCAACTTTTTGGCAGCTTTTGTAAACACAACAATCAATGAGGCAGGGACGCTCGACCTTCAGCACCGAGGTAAGACCAAGGATCAGGCTAAATCATGGTTGGCCCAGCTCAAAGGCAATTGTGTTACTGTTGTGCTAATCTCCGCTACCACCACCACCACCATCGTCAGCTGCCGTGCAGTGTGGAGTAGGGCCACGGATAAGTTGGAGGGAGGGACGGAAGCCGGGCTCGCAAGCAAGCGGCGAGTCCGCCGTATATCGAAGGCTTGGCTCGCGCTTTCCATCATTCTCCCGCTTTTCGGTTCTGAGCGGAGTTGGTGCCTGGCAGTTGCAGTGTAACAGTAGGCTAGCAGCACCGTCGCGCACCAAACCCCATCGAATTGACGGCGGCGGTGTGCGACGGGTCAGCTGCATGGCACAGAGGGAAGAGACAGCTTAGCTATAATGTCATTAACGGTTATGGAAAGAAGCGGAAATGCTGGGTGATAGATTAGCAAGGTACCTGTGTGTGCGTATGTGTGTGTGTCAGCAATAATTCTTGTTCATTCACTAACTCACATCCGTCTTCTCAAAGGTATCTTTGTCCTAGCCTTTTAGCAAAATGCAGTGGGACTTAGCATGGATAGGATTACTGTTAAAGTTCTGAATTAGATTTCCTTGATGATGATGATGATGATGATGATGATGATGATGATGATGATGATGATGATGATGATGATGATGATGATGATGATGATGAGGATGATGGTGGTGGTGGTGGTGGTGCTGATGATGGCGATATTATGATCACCATTCCCATTTCCTTAAAATTTCGTTGTCATATTATTTTGGATAACGTTACAGTGTATGCAGGGGAGAACGTTCTGATACTGTCCTCATGTATAATAATAATGTTTTGTTGATAAGGAAAAAGAATACCAGACGAAAGAAACGACAGAAAGAGCCAAAATAGGTGGGTTGGGGAGTAAAGGAAACTTTAAAGGGTCGCAATTTCCGCTCCAGTAAGCTATCTGGTCTGCCAAGGCTTGCCGCCTTTACCTCTTCTCGACACCTCACAGTATAAGCGGCAAATACAGTAAAGTAAGTAATATTAGAACAGATAAAATAACATGGATCACTTTAACCCCAATATGGCCGATAGTTCATGTCTAAGGAGAAAGTAGAGACAGGCAGTGGCTGAGAGTTGTTCATGAGAGCCGTTTGAACAATCCTACGAGGTTATTTCTCCAAACAGAAAAGTAGTGCGGTACATGTTTAACTCCCATTATAACTCTGTCTGGCTATATTATGCGAATTCGATTCTAACGTCCACCTCCGATAGAAATTACCTAAGCTGTATGAGAGTTGAGAGGACTAAACAAATACCACAAGAGCCTAATCTGGCTGTTAATATAAGGCTCCGGTGAGAAGCTTTGAGGCCAAGTTGATTTTTTAATGGATGTGTTTTACACCCAAAAAGACACAATTTTGAATATTTTAGGAATCGGTCAACCCGGGCTGAGGGGGTTACAACATTCCAGGAGAAAGACCGAGAATCCCGATAGAACTTCTTTCCTCTCGAGAATCGAAGTGAGGTCCTCTGTGATTCGCTGAGCTAACCGCAGATCAGAGAAGGCCAAAGGCTACACAAGACTAATTTTTTTAGCGTACAAGGAAAATAAATAAAATCTAGATCAGGTAGTACTGAAAGGAGCCAGGTTGACCACCCGCTCAAAAACTGAAAACAGAAAGAGTCAGCTGCAGTTTTTAAGGACATGAAGGCCCTGAACATCTTGCTCTCACAAGAAAAATAGAATGCAAACGAAGCAAGGGTAGATCCAGAGCAACTTACTTGAAAAACCTGAACTGATCGGTGACGGGAAAAGGTCCATATCACGAAATAACCACCATACCATACATCACCACAACACGACATAATTTCATTACCTTCCCACCAGACTCTACCACACATTATTAACCCATGCCATACTGCACCAAATTTTACTGTACTACACTATACCACAGCATTCTATAACACATCATACAACAACATTATAACCATATCATACGCCATCATAGCATGCACCATTACGCCATAGCATAATTCTAGCTAGGAACATGGTGCGCTACACGTGATACATACCATACCATACAACACTATGCCATGCCATGATGAAGTTGGTAGTCTAACGGTTAGGCGACCAAACTGTTATTGTAAGGTTGCAGGTTATTGTGTGTGTATGTATGTGTGTGTGTGTGTGTGTGTGTGTGTGTGTGTGTGTGTGTGTGTGTGTGT
>NW_004797498.1:954578-967078 GCF_000002075.1 Aplysia californica
TCTCTCTCTCTCTCTCTCTCTCTCTCTCTCTCTCTCTCTCTTCTTGGTATACTGATATTCTGTGAGACTACGCACTCCAACCAACCAACAAGCCCCATTTGTTTCAAGCCACTGAAAGTACACACACTTAGCCCTATGTTTACCCTCGGCCATGTAATATTAAAATAACACAATTGTAGATAGCGTGTGCACAGCGCCTATTCCCGTTTAACAGAAATCGGTCTGTTCTCTATGATGATTTATATTATTGCCCCAACAGACCAGACAGCAAATTAAAACAATCTTAACTTTCGGGGAAGGTTCAGTGTGTGATCACACTTGCAACGTTTATACAGGTTGAAACGAATTTGTAGAGGGTATAATGAACAACTTTTAATGATGTACGTGTTTTAACGCTTCTATCGACACAGTTCAGATCAATAAAATGTGGGCTTCCGACCCTGTCAATCAATGCCTACCCGGACTGAGATGGATACAACATCCAAGCAGAAAGACCGAGATACTCGAAAAAAATACTCCCTATTCGGGATTCGAACTCGAATCTCCTGCATGCGACAGCGAAGCGACTAACCGCTACACCACCGACACTGGTGTTGTGAACTACGGCCCAGTACGTTTAAAGTATTGGCTATGAGTAACCTCTTATCATTATCCTGCTCAGATTCTTTACAACACCTCTTCTTTCACTTCTCCTCTTTCCTTTAAAGTTTTTCCACGAACAATTTTACCAGAGTCAATATATCTCCCGTTAGCAGCTGTGTATATTGTCTTCCCCATTTCTTCTCTCTTGGCTATATTAGTAAAATTGAGCATCATTTCACTCATTACGTGCTACGCGCTGATATATCGCTGTCTTTCTTTCTTTCATATTATGAGTATTATGAGCATGAGCTATTAAATTGGGCACTGAAAGAGTTATATATCTCTCTATTTCTGTCTGTTAGCCTCTCTGTATCTATGTCTTTCTGTTTCTGTCTCTCCTTCTGTATGTCTCTCACTGTCTATCTCTCCTTCTCTCCCACGTACGTAGTCTAAACAGCCGTATGCACTGCTCACCGTCGAACGCTCCGTATCCCGGACTCTAGCATGGAGATCACCAGGAGAGAATGCGTCGCTCTTTCGGGCTCTTCTTCTCTACAGCTTTTCTGACGCACCGAGCCCCCTCACCGATGTGAGGTCTCCATGTTAGTTCGACAGTTTTCCTCTGCTGCCAACTTTAGGATTCATTCCAGCCTGAGTCCTCTCGCTTCAACCAGATCCAGTGACTGGCTTTCTCTGCTGTCTCCTGAAGGGAGTTTGTGAGTTCGTTGCTTTTCTTTGCAGTAAGTCCTGCCACTCTCATCCACTTACGGGCGCTTGTTGCTACAAAACCTCTGCATCCTACCTCTACCGGAAAATGGGTTGCCTTCCATCCTGCCTCCTCACATTGTTCGACGAGTGCCTCGTAACGGTTTTCTTTCCGCTCATGAGCGGCATAGATATTGTCCTCGTGGGGCACCATGAGCTCTACCAAGTGCACCTCTTTGTCTTTTTCCTCCCATAACACAATGTCTGGCTTTTTCGTAGTTGGAATGGGGAAGAATCTCTCAAAGCCTTTTAAGTCAGCAGCTACCTCCCATGTGCCTCCGCTCTGGCCTTTCATGGCTTCGTTCGCTTTCTTTCTTTTGGCAACCTTGCTTCCTTGCGGAACGAACGCAATCTTGGTGGGTCCATGCTTCTGTATCTTGGGGGCATATTTTCCTTCTTCCACCTGTTGTGTCGCCATTGTCGTGAGCACTTTCAACACCTCGTTGTGCCTCCAGGTGTATCTGTTAAGAGCCAGGTTGCAGTTTGACAAAATATGCTTCATGGTTCCTAGCTTACCGCATCCTCTCTCTCTTTCTTTCTCCCCCCCCCCCCCCAACAACACTCTCACACGCATACATACTCTTCTCTCTTTTTCTCACTCTGTATATTCTTTATCTTTATCTTTATCTCTCTCTCCCTTTCTCTCTCTTTCTCTCTCTCTCTCTCTCTCTCTCTCTCTCTCTCTCTCTCTCTCTCTCTCTTTCTCTCTCTTTAAACTCTTAATCCAACTCCCCCACTTTATTGTTTTTTTGGCATGTTATGGTCTTGGTGGTTCGGAGCAAAGTCATTTGTAAGTTGGAGTTGATCCAAATCCTCAACATCTTGCACACCTCTAAAACAGTGAATACTGTTTATACTAGAGTAAAAGTGAATACATGTTTGTAATTTAATCCCTATCATCACTATTAGCATTAGGATATTTCAGAGTCGGTCCCCACAAATTTAACGACCGTTTACGATAGCGCCAAGCCAAATGGGTTTGAGAGCCTTGACAACTCTACAAAACGACCCTAGTTTCAGAACTCAAAGTCTGATATTCGAACCAGGGCCATCCACTCCGTAGCCCAATATGATACCAACTGAGCTAACGGGGCGTCCGTAGCAAAGTAACTTGTAAATAGCAGCAACGGCGAGTCCTAAAACATGTATCAAAATTCGGTTCTTGGGTGAGAAAGCTCAGGTAAATTTGGTAAAACTCAGCTCTTTTCTACGACAGCAAGATGACTCATAAAATAATTAGATCTATGTGCAAGAGTGTACAGCTGTTATGCTCCTTGCAACACTGTACGGCTATGTAAGAGTAGGGACCTCCGAATCTAGCGTCCATCTTTTCAGGACAGAGTCAAATGGGGGAAATTCGTGTACAATGCCTTTCCCTGGGCAGGGGACACAATATCAGTCCGAATAAGACATGAATGTGGTTTCTTCGGGGACTGCTGGGAATTTCTTGGAAGAAAACAATATCAAATGAGATGGTACTTGAAGCCCACATGGGCTACTCGCTGATGCAAACAATCAGGAAAAGAAAATGCTGTGTCAGGGACGCTTCCATAGGAACAAAGGAATTGAACAGCCCTTATAGGCAAAATTGAAAACAAAGGATGCAGGGAAAGACATGGGGCAAATTACTTGGAGAACCTAATCAGATGGGTAACTGGGAAAGATCAGTATGGCCACTGTAGCTTTTATTAAAGCATCCGAGCAGAGAAATGAACGAAAGAACCATGATCACTGATGTCAGTCGCAGACCTGCCACAAGATGATGATGATGATGATGATGATGATGATGATGATGATGATGATGATGATGATGTACAACAACATACCACACTACAACACACGTCAAACTTTAGAAATTTGCAAACTGTTGAAATTAGTCCTCACCCTCAATAATTTTTCATTCAACAATCAAAATTTTCTCCAGCTGACTGACACAGCGATGGGTACCCATTAGCCCCTTCTTATGCCAACATTTTTATGGCTGAATTTTGGCGCAAATACGTCTCCCCTCTTCCCAACCAACCAGTTGTACTTATGCGTTACATGGATGACATTATCTCCTTGCACAATGGTTGCTCTGAAACAACCCAACAATTTCTCACTGATCTGAACAAGGTGCACCACTACATCAAATTTACTTATTTCAGCCCAGATAAGTCCACTTCTTTCCTGGACATGTCTCTTCTCATTGCAGATAACCAAATTGAGACAGACCTGTACAAAAAACCTACCGACTTTAATCGTTACCTCCCACCTTCTTCAAACCATCCTAAACATATATTCCGTTCTGTGGTCTATAGTGGTGCCCTTAGACTACGCCGCATTTGCTCCCGTGAAAATTCTTTTAAACAACGGATAGAGGAATTCACAGTCAACCTTCTTCACAGTGGGTACCGAAAAAAATTTATAACGCCCATTATCGAGAAAGTCAGCAAATTGAACTGCACAACCCTCCTGACCTACAAACCCCTAAAGCCAAAACAGAAAAGACCATTTTTCGTCACTACTCATCACCAAAAACTACCTAAGGTACATAAAATCCACAGCCAACACAAAAGTATCTTGGAAAAATCAGAGAAAATGAAAGCCTGCTTCCTCTGATTGCACCTCGTCAGCCTCCTAATCTTGGCAACCTCCTCATTCGCACTAGAGCAGTAACACCCACGTCCTCACTTCCGGTAAACCCATGTTCCCCGCCTCAAAATTATCCTTGTCAAAAACCTAGATGCAAAACATGTGCCTACATAAAAGTAACCAACTTTGTAGAAGGGCCCCACTTTAAAAGAAAACTTTCCCACAGCATCACTTGTGAAACCAAAAATGTAATCTACCTCATATCCTGTAAAGTCTGTCCAGCTCAATATGTAGGTCAAACTACCACCACACTAAGAGCTAGGTTTAATAACCATAGGTATTCAGTCCAGAAAAACATTTCAACAGTTCTGGTCACAATGGTACCTCCGATTTGCAGCTTCAGGGTATTGAAGTAGTCCAATATCCAACTAAAGAAAAACTTAACCAAAGAGAATCAATGTGGATTTGGAACTTGGGGTCTCACAAAATTCTCACTGGCCTTAACATCGACGAGCCCCATTTTAAGGACCTAAAATTTACAACGTAACGTACTAATCACCCCTTATGTTCCTGCAACCCCCTCCCTTTGGCCCTGCCTTTCTGTTATATTCCTTACCTCCACGCACTAGTTCTCTCTCTCTCTCTCTCTCTCTCTCTCTCTCTCTCTCTCTCTCTCTCTCTCCCTCTCTCTCTACTTTTTGCCTTCGTGTTTCCCCTCCTCTAGCCTTTCGACTCATTGATTGTGTTCACCGCACCCTTCCGTTATTATATTCCTTACCTCCATGCATATGTTTCCCCCCCCCTCTCTCTCTCTCTCTCTCTTTCTCTCTCTCTCTCTCTCTCTCTCTCTCTCTCTCTCTCTCTCTCTCTCTCTCCCTCTTTTCCTTTCCCTCTCTCTCTGCCACCTCTGGCCCTAGTGTTTCTCTTCCTCTGGCCTTTCCGATGTGTGTTCACCGCACCCTTCTGTTATTATATTCCTTACTTCCACGCATCTTTCCACCCCCCCCTCTCTCTCTACCACTTCTGGCTTTAGTGTTCCCTTCTCACCGCTCCTTTAAATATTCAGACATTTATGTACGCACTTTAGTTTTTATAGCCTGTGTATATGATGATGATGATGAAGATATTTCCGATATTGTCCAAATCACACCAATACGTAACTTATAGTAAACACTTTGTTGCTGTGGCGTCATCACTCATTTATTTTTTTCTCAAATACTATGTTCCTGATGAAGCATTATTGGCGAAACGTTGAACTGTGAAAAATATATTTTTTTGGAAATACAACAAGGTCTTAACTGCTTTAATACCTTCTTTATACAATGATGATGATGAAGATGATGATGATGGTGATGATGATGATGATGATGAATCTAATAACATATTGTAGAAATAAAGAGGAATTGGTTTCTATGATCTTCATGGAAATGTTGATAAGACACAAACACAGCTTGAACAGAGCTGTCCCTATGGCCTTGAAATAGAAGCGTTATCCTAAATGAAGGATGTCGTGAGTTTCCGCAATCGATTGAGATTTTCGTTTTTCATTGTTGTTGTCCTTTTGTTTGTTTAGATTTTGTTTTCCCCAGTCAGCCCACGGTCTTATCTATTCAGTTGCTTCGGTGTGCGGGCCAGAAATACTCGTAAACACTCAGAGCCCTTCTCCAACCACCATCCCCCCTCCATCTCCACACACACATGCACACAAATGAACACACATGGACACACATACATACACACACACACACACACACACACACACACACATAGACCCACACATTCACACACACTCAAAATCACACTCACATTCTCTCTCTCACACATGCACGGAGAGAGAGATAGGGAGAGAGAGAGAGAGAGAGAGAGAGAGAGAGAGAGAGAGAGAGAGAGAGGGAGAGAGAGAAAGAGAGAGAGAGAGAGAGCGAGAGAGAAAGATAAAACAGACAGACAAACACACGGCCAGACAGGCAGACAGACAGATAGACAAACAGACAGACCATATTAAAAGCACATATATGCAATAACAGGTTTTTTTAGAGTATGACAAAAGTAAGATAGCCAAACAAACAAAAACATTAGAAAGGAAAAGAAGAAAAATCTACAAGAGGTGCTGGTAAAAGTAAACTCCGACCCTTTCTTTTTATAAGAACAAGCTGTGAGTGTTTTTCGGGCATTGCGCCAGGGCGAACCACATGTAGCACCAGGGAGAATAGAGTTCCCGATGTGCTTACGTAATTACGAGGTCAAATAACTTTCAATCAGAGGGCAAAAGTTTACTCTTACACCTTTCCCACCCTCTTCATATTGGTAGGAAATATTTTTACACCGACTGGCCGAGGAGAGACGCATAAGGCTTAAGTCCAGCGTTGCACGATATAGCGTGGCTCAGGTAGATATCTATACTAAACATAATTTTTTTTTTTTTTTTAAATGTAAAAAAAAATAATATAGCACATACGCCCAACACCCCCCCCCCCCTCCCCAATTAAGCTGCTAAACAAATTTGAACAAAATGGACTCTTCCCCCCTCCAACCTCCCCAATGCATATTCAACGATTCGAAGACGTTTCCTGTCTGCGGCCTTGCAAACGTAACATAATGATTTGGCACAACAGGCGTATCCTGCTCACTTCCGGGTGTACTAGACAGTCCCAGTTGGAAGAGACGAATCCTTGGAGATTTTGAGACGAAATTCACGTCGTGAGACGAAAATAGAACTGCCCAGGACAGTAGAAGCCTGGAAATGTCACCACAATATCAGAGTCCGGTTTCTGAGCTGATAATGCGCGCGCTGTGAGTATGTTGTGAAGGTCGCCCCGTGGGGGTCTGGACTCGTTTAATCATGGCCCACGATGAGCAACATAAAGAGAATTATTTTTTGTATGGTTGTGTTTATTTTCACTCTCCTGCATGGAGGAGATGAACTAGAACTTGCTGAGGTAAAAAATCTATAAAAACAACAACGAAAAAGTTCCGTAAGTAAGTTGGTTTTGGTCTAACCCTCCCCCTACTTTAGCCTTCTATTTATCCTTTGAAAACACAATTTTAAAGACGTTTATGCATAGTCAAGTGTCCCAGAAGATTCATTTCTCTCTTCTTATTTGTTTTTATTAGTGAGACACCCACTCAGCATGACCTTATTTGACTTCTTTTCCTTAAATGAAATACTCCATCGACTCTTTAGAAACCACAATTCTGTTGATTCAAAGTTATTTCCCCTTTCTCACGTAACCATCCATAATTCACTGCCATAGAAGCGTCGGCCACACATAGCCTTTTACATTCTTATTTTAGTTGTCATTGAGATATTTCTAGGGGGATATGGGGGAGGGGGGGGGAAAAGAAGTAGAAACTACTAGTGACGCCCTCCAACCACCCGCCAGTTGAGGGTGTGTGTGTGGTGGGGGAGGGGGGGGGGAGAGAAATTGGACACACTTAACTGAAACTAGCTTCTGCTCAGCTCTTCTTACTTTGGAGACAAAAGATTTTCCTTTAAACACAATGGTGAAAACCTCAAGATTATTATTATTTACAGTTTAGGGCCTGCTTTCATAATAAACTTTCTTTCTTCCTGCGTTAAAGGTCACAAAAAATTGTGGAACCAAAGCCCTTGTGAGACGTGCGAGATAACGGTTATCGTAAAAGGCCACTTGTCGGGCGAACTTTGTGACTATTTTCAGCAACCAGGCGAAGGGCAAAAGAGGGGAACTGATTGTTGATTGTGACTATTACCATTTCAAGCAAAGCTAGCTTCTTTTTGCAATACACTTGTCAGATAAAACAACATCACCATGACAAGGACTGTCAGCGCTGAGTCAGACGGCGTCCGCTGTCACTGACCTCTGTAGTTGTAGACTACGACACTTTGAAATGATTTTTTTAACACAAAAAGACAACTGCTTAACAACGGTCAAACAGATTCAATTATTTTGGTTCTCGGATAGTTAAACCGACTAGTGCAGAAATGTTGATAACTCGTTGGGTAATCTTTTCTTCAAGACAGAAATATACTTTCACAACAGCTTGTTTGAAACCGCAATGAACTTTATTAAATAACATCTTTTTAAACAGAAACATTGGCCTTTGCTTTTATAATTGGTAACTTATGAATAGAAAAAAGTAACGTGGGTTTTTATGTCAGTGTCTAAAAGAACAACCGAAAACAACCGTCATCTATCAGGGTCTGAAGTAAAACAAGCTATTTATGGACTTCATGATGGTGTTGTACGTGAAATTCTGTGTATGATGCAGTGTTCATTTTTATTTTAAATTGTCCCTTCTCTTCCAGTCATACCTTGTGACCTTTAGCAATCAGCGTTGTACACCCGGTCAACTTTATTTAGATTTGGTTAATCTAGTTGTGGATTGATTTGTAGAGATGGAGACAGAAAAAGACATAGGCACAAAGAGATAGACAAGAGAGACAGACAGAGAAGCAGACAGAGGGAGAGAGGGAGAGAGGGAGAGATAGAGAAGAGAAAAGAAGACAGAGAGAGGGGGGGGGGCAGACAGAAAGATAGAAGGTGGGGGCAGACAGAAAGATAGAGGGGGAGGGGGGGAGGGACAGACAGAAAGATAGATAAATAGATAGATAGATAGATGGATATATAGATAGATAGATAGATAGATAGATAGATAGATAGATAGAGAGAGAGAGAGAGAGAGAGAGAGAGAGAGAGAGAGAGAGAGAGAGTTTTTAAAAGAATAAACTCATCTCGTTGTATTTCATTTTTTGTTGGCGCCTGAAAATGTAATACCCTTCGAATACAGCCACTGAATTGATGTACGACAATATAGCCGTCACCAGCTAATGTCGGAACACAAATACACACACACACACACACACACACACACACACACACACACACACACACACACACACACACACACACACACAAACACAAACACACACATCTCCACGCCCCCGAGAGACTGATAGAGAGAGAGACACAGAGAGACAAACACACACACACACACGCCCAGAGAGAGAGAGAGAGAGAGAGAGAGAGAGAGAGAGAGAGAGAGAGAGAGAGAGAGAGAGAGAGAGAGAGAGAGAGACACGCGCACACACACACACACACACACACACACACACACACACACACACACACACGCGCGCGCACACACACACACACACACACACACACACACACACACACACGCGCGCGCACACACACACACACACACACACACACACACACACACACACACACACATACAAGAGGGAAGTATTTCATTATATATATGCGTTTAGTTACTCGTGAAACTGAGTTGTCTTCCAGGCTTTGGGATAAAAAGTCTTTAATTAACGAAGTCTTTTCCTTTCCCAATAAAAAACAAAGACGGTCCCAATTGTCTCCGGTTGAAAACCTATTTCACGATATTAGAAGATCTACTTTGCTCTGCTCCTGGTACGTGGGTGTTATAATAAACTCAACAACAAAAGTTACGCAAGTCGATTAGCTACTTAAAGACGTGAGTGTGTAATAACCCACATTTGTCAGAATGTAGGGCTTGACCGATTTTTTAAATTCAGTGATGTTGTGAGCTCATGTCACTGAGCTGAAAAATGCTCACAATATAAAATGAGGTCACAATATGGCGGCGAAGAAAAAATGCAAACTGAATATTTTCTTGAGCATGCCAGTTGACGAGCAGTTTTTACCCTCTGAAAAGATCGAGTTGTATAAATTGGCTGGACGCAACGCTTTCTTCAGTGGAGTGTTTTGAGCTAGCAACCATGCGACGAATAGAAAAAGCAAACCGAGAAAAGGATATCGGCAGACTGCAGGCGGGAGAGAGTCCAACAGATTGCCGTCTATTGCCGTGGGTGTGTCCCTCTCAACAATATGTCGACTCCGAGGGCATGTTCAAGTTACTGAAAGTATTCGTGATGCTCACAGAACTGGCCGACCATGAGTGACGTCAGTACGCCAATACTTCTGTGGAATCACCTGCGAGACAGCTTCATGTGTGCTACCAAATCGGCCCGAAATCTCGTTGGAAACCATGGAAGAGCCTTTTCAGGTGAGGCTGTGCGCCGCCGGCTTCGAGAAGTACAACTGCGATGTCGTCGACCTTTGAAACGTGCTGTCCTCTCTGCTAGACATTGGCAGCAGCGTTTGGCGTGGGCTAAGCAACATGCGAACTGGACCTGGCGACAATGAAGAAATATCTTTTTCATTGACGAAAGCCGTTTTTGCGTCAGTCGAGGAGAAGGAAGAATCCAGATATGGAGAAGATCCGACCAACGGTTTGCTGACAACAACATCCTCCAGGCCGATGCATGGGATGGTCCCAGCCATCTGGAGTGCAATCGGCCTAAACCAACACTTGGGACCCATTGTATTCCAGAACATTGGACCTGGTCAAGGTAACGGTGTTATTGTACAGTGCTACATCCAACAACTACTGGCGACTGTGATCATACCTCATTTCCAGCAACTCCCGGATTTTTATCTTGCAGCAGGACAATGCTCGACCCCACACTGCAAGAGCTACCGCAGCCTTCTTACAGCAGAACAATGCCAGGGTGCTGCCATGCCCCTCAAAGAGCCCAGACCTCAAACCGACCGAACACTATTGGGACCACATCCAAAGAGAACTGAATCGTTTTCTTCCAAGACCAACAAAAGCACCTCAGCTGCAGCAAATAATCACACAAATACACAAATTGCTGCAAATGTGAACATGTCCATCATTCACAGACTTGTGAGGTCGAAGACAAACAGACGCCAAGCTGTTGTGAACGCAAATGGCGGGAAACACACGCTACTGATTCAAAGTTGACATCACCGACTTATGGATATCCTTTAACTCCAGTACATCATTTTTCACAGTAAATTCAACTTGGTTTTTTTCCTCTCCAACGGGACTCCTATTCCTTACAGAGGAATCCTCTTCTATAAATGTGACCAAAAATCAATATAATCACAAATTACTTACCAATGTCTTTATCTTCCTGTACTTTATATAGCACTTGCGTTTCTTTTGTTGTTGAGGTGCACCCAGAGCCTTACATTTCAATATCATAGACCGGGCACTGTCACGATTGCAGCTCTTTGCTCTCTACTATAACTTGGCTGTATACTGAACATCATGGGCGTGCAAATGAAATTCAGAATACGTCTCACTATGCATGTCGTGTGGGGGTACAATCCCCTTTGTTTTGTTCTCCATTTGGTTTCAAGTAAAGTCAAATGGTAACCTCCATGTTGAAGTGAACTTACGTCAGAGTGCAGTCTTGGGTATTATAAAAAAGTCTGTCGTCGCACCTAAAGGTGGGGGGGGGGGGGGGGATTAATGCTGAAAACTTCATATTTGAGGGTAGACTTTTGTGTCTCTTGCGTTACCATTAACACACTAGAATTTAAAGAATCTAGTAATAAGGAGGAACCCTTTTGTGGCTCTGCAAGTTGCCAAACAATTTAATAAATGGTTTATTTTAACTCTTAGTTCCTTTTCTTTCTGGTAATTCCATGCACGATAGCAAAAGCCTCATAGTGCTCTGGTGTATGGTACAATCTGATGCGTTTTATTTGAAGTTTATCACTGGTGACACACTTTGGAGCTCCTTGGATTACCCAGAAAATGTAAACGTTTGTTTTGTTATCGTACCATGCTGATGAAGCGTTGTCAGTGACCTACAGTGAACATGATTTTTTCTTCTATGTCACATCGCCACAGCTGTTACTGCGCTTTATTGATACTGTGGCAAAAGTCATTTTCTGTTCCATTGTTTTAGATAGTTTGTGCCCTCGTTGGGTTAATTAAGATAATCAATTCTAGACTATTTTAGGAGGCAGGCTACTGCTACCCTATCTATTAAAATCAACCTCATGTATATGAGATATTCTTTGTAGAAAGACGAATGTACTCAGTCTTTCGCTAGGGGAACAAAACTCCTGCCTTTTGCTTGCAAGAGGAACGGCCTTAACAACCACGGCAAAGATGCCTGTCAGTTTTAGCCTGGGGATGATGGTAAAGACGATGATAATTATCTTCTTCATTTTCATAGCTATATCATCATCATCATCATCATCATCATCATCATCATCATCATCATCATCATCATCATCATCATCATCATCATCATCACCGTCGTCGTCATACGTTTTTCCGAAATGGACGACAGCTGCTGAGTTCGTTTTGGGCCATTTCCAATTACACTTGACAACTTTACTGTTTTCTGTTTGTTTAGACGCTCATACTTGTCTTGAGGACAAAGAAAGACACTGCCAAATTCCCCCGATGCTTGTGTCAACGTGATCCTCTCTGTTTTGTAATAATGAGAATCTCTTTACTGTAAAGTACATGAAAAACATATTTAAACTGTTCAGGACACAAACAAAAACTCTTTGCTGGTACTTTTTGAGCTGCTCTATGCAAATTGGTTTTGCCATCTGTATTCTGTACCTCCTTTGTTGCAGATGAAAAACCCACTGCCGATTTGTTTCACCAGAGCCTCGTTGGTCAGCGACGCGTCGGGGTGACCTGGGTTGAACATTCCTGGCTAGCGTAGCGCCTGAGTGACATTAGCCACACAGTACTTCACTCAACCCAGCGACCCTCTGCTACCA
>NW_004797498.1:972078-978553 GCF_000002075.1 Aplysia californica
GCAGCCTGCAATATGGCGCGATCGTGGAAACATTTAGTGGCAGGCCTAATACAAACTGGTGCGTCATGCAAAAATTAAAGAATAGGACAAACTCGAAAAAGGGCTGTTCTTTTATGCGCTATATAGAGCAAAACTAATAGATATCAGCCATTTTTTCCTTCAAATTCTACTTTCTGTGTTTCAGTTTGAAACTCAAAGCTTCGGTGATGTGGACAAAAACATTTGAAAAGTTTCATTTATGTTTGAGGATTGTTTGGTTGTTGTTGTTTTTTTTTTTTAAATTTTTATCATCCAATATTATGGTCATTTCAGTCATTATCACGATTGCCCAACCTGTTCAAATTATGCCAGTGTCGTAACTGACTCTACAAAAACATACCTAGTATCGATTCAGTACAAGAATAGCTGTGTTGGCCCAACGCGACTGCCTTGGCTTCGTCTCAGGTTCCAAACTGTTGTTTCAACCTCTTCGTCTCGGACTCTCTGACGTCATGCTGTTCTCGTGTAAGGTTTCGCTGACACCGCACAACGTAACTCTTTGTTTGTTTCTGGAGTTATATGGGACTGATGACGCATGCTAGTAGATTTGATGAATGTTTATGAATAAGCATGAGTCCTCAATACATCTTTTCTTTTTTATCTCTCTAATTCTGCCCCTCTCTCTCTCTCTCTCTCTCTCTCTCTCTCTCTCTCTCTCTCTCTCTCTCTCTCTCTCTCTCTCTCTCTCTCTCTCTCTCTCTCTCTCTCTCTGTCTGTGTGTGTCTCTCTCTCTCTTTCGTTCTTTCTTTCTTTCGTTCTTTCTTTCTTTCTTTCTTTCTTTCTTTCTCTGTCTCTCTCCTTAACCCACACACGACACTCAAACACACACACGACACTCAAACCCACACACGACACTCAAACCCAAACACGACACTCACACACACACACGACACTCAAACCCACACACGACACTCAAACCCACACACGACACTCAAACCCACACACGACACTCAAACCCACACACGACACTCAAACACACACACGACACTCAAACCCACACACTCACACACTTGATACACGCACACTCAACCTCGTTCACTCGGCATCTTCATACTTACCTATTTGTACCCCCCCCCCCCCTTTCCAGGTTTCTATCTCTTTATCTGTCTGCCTGTCCACCTGTCTGCCTGTCTGCCTGTCTGCCAGTCTCTTTCTTTTACCCCCCCCCCTCTCTCTCTCTCTCTCTCTCTCTCTCTCTCTCTCTCTCTGTCTCTGTCTTTGGCTCTCTCGATGTCTCTCTCTTTCTGTCTCTCTCTTTCTCACAGTAACTCCCCTTCTCTCTTTTAATTTTTAACTTATTATGTGTGGGATGACACGGGTTGTATGTGATATAAGCCGAGAGACTGAGAGAAAGAGGCGTGAGTACGTTCGGTAAAATCGTGGCATCATTACTTTAGAAAGAAACTCTTAGTCTTCTGGGTAGAGGGCTAGGCATTTCCCTAAACACTAGACCAAAGACGTCTTTTGGCAGACGATAACATGATGTAAAGTCTGGAGTTTGCTCCAGACTATTTATCGCGAATGTCCACATCGACGGTGAGCTCGCAAACCGTGTAGGTCTTTGGTGCTATATTTATCACCATTGAGCCACAAAGCAAGTTCTGTTTTGATGTAGGGACAAAATAACCAATAGAAAGTAAGTGTCACCATAGCAACCCTTGTATCCCTACTGAATCTCAATATTGACAGAGCATACCGTGTAACACTGTAAGTCTGTTGAAAAATACTCAGCCGTCCATGCTGGACAAAACGAAATTCCCACGTCCACAACTTCAGCGTCTTTAACCTTCACAACCGTGTTGTCATGTGTTATATCTGGGCCGAGTCTGAAGGGTAACATGTTGCGTCTTACTTGGTAACTTTCCTTTATACAGAAGATTTTTACTGCATATTTTGAGATGGCTGTATTTATGAAACTACCCAGGAAGTCATTGCAAACTTTTGGGGACACTTTAGGATGACGCTCGACAAAATCATCAAACAAAAGTATTTAGAAAAAGGTTCTTCGAGCATTGCAATATCGTCCCTGTGAACCCATCCTTTGTAAACTGGAGCCCACAGAAGACTGTACAGTACACCTTTGCCTTTGCCAAAGAAGAGGAGCTGTGGTGAAACCGAAAATCCCAAGCAACTAAATGCAGACCGTCTAAAGATCAAAAAGACAAAATAAGACCATCTACAGTCCCTGAAGCATGTTGTTCTGTTTGATTTACGTGCATTTTAAGATGCTTTACCGTATTGAAAGGGTAGCATTTAGTGGATACTTACTTGATCTTTTTGTTTGTGAAGGGTTAAATATTCCAACTTTTGTTCAAAAAATGGTTTTTACATTCAGATCATTTAGTAAGCGGGCAACCCGGGCTGAGAAGGACACAACATTTCAACATAAATACCGAAATTCTCAATACGGTAACAATTTCGGAACTCCCTTGACGTAACTCGCACATGCCATGTTTCTACTCACCCTGGGACCTCCTTCTTTTTTTTGGTAGGGGGGGTCCGAAATCTATTATTATTATTATTATTATTATAGCTCGTTCACTTTCGTCTGACCGCTGTCGAAATGCGATAAAAACAAATCCCTCTGTTTAATCTTTCTTGGTCTTTGCATGCCGATCTTAAAGTGAAGCGATCAACGTAATCTAAAAGCCCATTCTGCAAACTTAGATTCCGACACGTTTTCTTTCGATTTAACCTTACAGGGGATACAAAAAACAATAGGGGGTTTACAGAAGAAACCAAAAACATTTAAAAGTCGACATATTTACCTCAACACCACACTTTAAGTCCCCCCCCCCCCCCCCACAAAAAAACAACAACAAAAAAACACGATTCAAGAGACGGGGAGAGTATTTTTCAAGACTCACATGGAGCACGTGGAGACGTCTAGACAGCTGGGGGATATAATCTACAAGCTTACAGAGAAATGTGGGGATAGGGTGGTGTCGTTGTCTCTAAATGAGAAATTTATAGCCAAGGTTACAGAAAGTCATTTATTTTAGGGATCCCGTGTATGGGGAGCACAGAACGAAACCAAGTATACTAAAAATAAGTGCGTGTAGCAAGGAACTTATCTCATTTAGTTGACACAGAAAGGATCCCTGAAAGTAAAAAAAAAAAACCCCTGTAATTTTGTAGTTTTGTCTATGCTTTGGGTGTGTATGTGAAGTGTGTAGTCTGATACTATTCCCATACTGCATTTTAGCCCGTTGAGCTAGGCATTAGACAAAAGTTCACGTTCACTAAAAATACAAGGTCAGTGGGCCAGCCCGGCGCGACAATTTTTTTTAACTTTTAGGGATCTTTTCTGTGCTCCCTAAATGAGATCGGTTCCTTGCTACACGTGCTTATTTTAAGTAGAATCTATTCTTGTTGTCTGGTATTGTTCTGTACTCCCCCTAATTAGGTAAATTCCTGAATGAGGTAGAATTTTTAAACACGGTAAGACGAAAGTGAACAAGCTATAACTGACTGTTGGTCTTTTTCAATGTATACTGTGTTGTCGGCCAGTAAAATGCCATTGTGAAGCACCATGAGCGTGGTTATACCGTAGTCTAGATCTATAGCAGTGCTTTATAAGTAGCCTTTTCTTTTCTTTGCTTTGTAACTCAATAGTACGAGCCAGATGTCAAAGATTCAAATCTTGCACTTCCATCACCCGAGGAAAGTGACTAGACGTAGGTCCATCCTCTCCCAAAAAAGAAAATTATTTCTTACATTTCTATATTGGTTTCTGACAAAATTCTAAAACATCACTTGAAATTATTCATGTAGTTAACATTTTTACACTAATATAGGCACAACTCGTGTAACTCTCAATTTTGCACGAGAGAAAGACTTAGTTAAACCGTGTATCTCCCTAACCGTGTATGTTGCTGTCAATTCTGAGGCCGCAAAACGAGTAAGTCTGATTTATAGCATCTAAACAAAATTTGGCCTTTAAAAGTACAGACATATTCAAAGGCAACATTCTTTTATTGTCAAAATCAAAAATACAATAATACGTTGGTAAACATAACATTTATACTGTTGTTTTGTGTTTTTCTCTAAAATAATGTTTCAGGACTTAAACGGTTTGCGACTTCCACCGTCGACATGTAATTTGAGAATTATTAGTTTTTTTGGACACGAAGGATCTTACAGGAGAACACTGCTTTTTCGTGGATAAATAATTTATTACATGAGTTGTGGTGTAAGATCATGATTTATCCTGCGAGTGAAATTGCCAAGTTGTAATCACGAGTTTCAACGAGTGATTACAACTTGCAATTTCACAAGTAGGACAAATCATGGTCTAACACCACAACGAGTGTTATAACTTTTTTATACCATACTAACATCAGCTGGCGAAATACGTCCGTACCAACAAAGTTCAAATGGCCCGTCAATTGGACAAGAGGGTCCATTCTAGAGTCTCACATGAAAACAACATTTCCATGCCCGTCGAAGTCAGATTGAGAATTGGGGAAAATCTGGATTGTCTTCCTTTACTTTTAGCCTCGCTAATTTACAAGTTGTGCTATCCGTGTGTCTCCCTCCGCGAAACAAACCCCAAACAAAACTATCATAGCGTAAATATAAGCAAAGTAATAAGAAAGTGTACTATTCAAAAGTTGAAAGAAACTGTATTAATATAAATCTAGCATGTTTTTGTTAGAATAGAGATGACTTTGATTTTGATTTCAAACTTCGTAACCAAAACAAACCAAAGGCAAAGAGTTAATCTAGATTCTAGATCTTTGATCTAATGCATTGCTTTAAATTGGTCAAAGATGAAAAAAAAGGCTTTTTAACAACAAAAGTTGTCAAGCTACTTGGATATTGATGTGCTTATTCTAAATTATATGTAGTTAGATATCTAGTTTTTGTCTATCGATTTCCGATATTCTGGAATTCTTATTAAGGGGGGGGGGGGGGGGGGGTAAGAATATCAGAGGAAAGTAAATTTTATTATTTCGAAAAAAAGTAATTACCCAAGAGTGTTATACTCGTATATTGACTAATATCATATTTATCCATTACATATCGCTTAAAAGTTTAATCTTCTTTCATTTATATAGTTGATCATTTAGTATATTATGTAGTGATAGAATTAATGTAAACGAAAATTCAAAAGGCAACGCAAGTGATCTAAATAGTGGCTTTTTTACTGTTTGATGAAGTGACTACAAAATTTCAAACCTCTGTAACTCTTTCATGATCATTTCATTTATTCAAGCTGATATAGGCCTCTAGACCCATGGTGACCTAGGGTCTAGATTTTTAGATCTAGCTCGATTCTAAGTGCCAAAGTGGTGCTATATATTTAGTTGTGCTGTAGATCTATCATTTTGTTTGATAGATCCAATTAAAATGTATTTATTTAGATCTACTGTCCTCCCTTTGTGGTTATCTGGTGTGCTGCTACAATGTCTGAACGGAAAAAGAAATTTCCAAACATCAGTTGTACTAATTAATTTGAAAGAGGGCAGTTTAGCTGCACCTGACAAGTTGCATTATTATGATGACCCATTAGAACAAATGATTATTTTATTCGAGAAATGAACCGAACCTAACAGCACCATTCTCTGGCGTAATCCCGGTTCATTACTGTGCCCATCATTTGACTCTATTTGAAACAAAATTAAGAGCAACGTAGAAAGATTTGCACCGACTATAAGGGACAGCAAGACTGGGAGAAGTGTTTGGTTGCCCATGGTGAGCGCGCTTTGCAGCGAAGTTTTTTAGTTTTTACTAGATCTAGACCTAGAATCTAGATCTAGATCTAGGCTACTTTGCTTAACCTACACAGAGGGATAGAAGTAGAAGGCGAATATAGATCTAGTGCGCGGAGTAATTTATGCACATTTTTATATTTCACGTGTGAGATTTCAGCTTAGCCAGCCTATATTTCACACGTGAAATATAAGGATATATTTTACCGGAAGTGCAATGCTAAAACAGCTCCAAGTATGGTATAGATTAATTTATTACCACGACAATTAATTGCGCCCCTAATTTACCATTAGAAAAAAGAAGCTCAAAACGAAGCCAATTCTTCTCCAGTGTGAAAGTTAAATATAGCAAACGCCTGATACGGAACATGTAATAAACATGTAATATATTATTCTATTCAGTATTAATGGTGAAAGAAACTTATTCTGCTCCGCCGTTGTTATCCCACGAAATAATTCCATAAAATATCAAGGCATTCTGCGGAGGGAGAGATTTTCCAACTTGCCGGTGTCACACGCATTAGTGTTTGAGGTTCTTTTGGCATTTCGAACAGTCTGGCCTTGTCTTGTCCTTGACCGCAATCCATAATATGTTACAAGGAGTTCAGATCAAGAGCTTTGGGTTCGCAGACTGTATTTATCAGTGGTTTATCCATTTTTTTCTCTTGTTTTGCTTTTGTGTATCTACTTGTGTATGTTTGTATGTGTGTGTGGGTGGGCGG
>NW_004797498.1:979511-982171 GCF_000002075.1 Aplysia californica
ATATAATGTATATATATATATATATAATTAGTCATCTTCCCAGATGGATCAGTACAGCGTGATTTCAAATCTAGATGGGCTTTCAACGCCTGTGTAAACAGGGTCGTTCAGAGAGACCTGTCAGGCACCACTAGTATAACCACGTCCAGCATGTGCATGGCGATGAAAGCAATCACAGAAGCCCTTCTGAACTGGATTAAGACGACGGATTATCAGTCTGCCATTCTCGTCATCGACTCGATGACTACCCTCGACAAAGTGAAGAAACACATGATATATGCAGACTGGCGAGAGGCAATACAACGCAGCAGACTCACAAGGATTGTATGGATCTTTAGCCCTGGTCATGCAGGAGTTCAAAGCAATGAACGTGCTGATAAGCTAGCCAGCCAGACTGAGATTGACCGTGCCATGCAATAAGTCCACCAACAGTCATGGCAGCATTGACAGCATGGTTCAACGACCACAGAGAGGATGAAGGCACCCCTTCACACACAATGGAAAGGCTAAGGGAAGCTGGTGTCTCTAGAGGGTCGGGGAGAGATAGCAACCTGCATGGAAAGCCAGAAGAATATCCAACCAGCTGTTAACTGGCACGATCAGCTGGCAGACCCTTTCATGGATCCTGGAGAGGAGGGAGGAGCAGCTATGGCATTGTGCTGCCTGCAATGACGCCTGTTCTCAAACCAAGTAAGTATATTATATATTTATCTATCTATCTATCTATCTATCTATCTATCTATCTATCTATCTATCTATCTATCTATATAGACGCAGACGGACACGTTAGCTTAAGCTATGTGTGGGGTATAGATCATCACACCTTCAATTCAACGTGCATGTATATATGGCTCTTGTCGTCTACGCAGACGGTCAATTTAGCTTAAGATGGTCTCAAGGTTTTCTTCATGCAGCTTCTTTCATGGCTAATTCTTCCAATGTTTGAAGCGCAAATTCTGTCGCAGTGCTTGCATGTCAGTGTCGTAGATCGAAGCTCTGTATTTCCGCTGTTTTCCTTTCATCGTTGGTGCTTCTCAGCCTGATTGTTTCTAAAGCTGCTCTCTAGCATTATAGTTCTTTCCTTTATCATTTTCCTCCATGTTTTCCTGTCTTCAGCTATTTCTTCCCAGATGCTAACATCTATTCCAAGATAAAATAAGCTGTTTCTGCAGGTTTCTTTGTACCTCAATTTTGGTCTTCCTCTTGGTCTCCTCCCCTGGGCAAGTTATCCATAGAGAAGTTGCTTCGGAATCCGGCTGTCGTCCATTCTCTTGACATGGCCCAGCCACCGCAATCTTTTTAAACACAGGATAGTTGTCATGCTCTGGAGGTTTGCGCGTGCCAACACTTCAACATTTGTAACCTTGTCACGCCACGAAATGCCTAAGATCTTGCGATGATGTCTGAGATGGAAAATGTCGAGGTGCTTTTCTTGTCTGCTGTACAATGTCCATGTTTCAGATCCATAAAGGAGTGTGCTAAGGACACATGCTTCGTAAATCTTGATCTTTGTTTTGATGGTTAATCTTTTGTTTTCCCATGCTCGTATTGTCAGCCTTCCATAAGTTGTTGCTGCTTTCCCTATCCTGGTGTTGATCTCATAATCAAGTGATGTAGTAGTGCTGATGGTAGACCCCAGGTAACAGAACTTGTCCACTGTCCCAAGTTCCTTGTCGTTCAGCCATATATGGCTCTGCTCTGCACCTTCTTGGGTATGGATGACTGTTTTATTAACACTGATGACCAAGTTAAAGACCTTGCATACTGTTGATAGGCGGTCCATCTTTGTTTGTAGGGTTGATTCACTGTGAGCAACAAGAGCAGCATCATCGGCGAAGAGAAGGCCTCGTACTGTTGTTTTGCTGATCTTGGTCTTGGCCTTGAGTCGAGCAAGATTGAAGAGCGACCTATCAGTTCTCCAGTGGAGGAAGACATCCCCTGGTGACTCTTTAAATGGGTGTTGCAGTAAGACAGCAAAATAAGTGCTAAAAAGGGTTGGTGCAAAGACACAACCTTGCTTTACTCCGCTATTGATGTTGAAACTGTTTGATGTTGAACCGTCAAACTGAATGGGGGCCTTCATATCTTCGTGGAATGAGATGATGAGCTGTAGCAGTATTGGGGGACAACCAATTTTTCCAAGCTCAATGTAGAGTCCTGATCTACTGACTGTATCAAAAGCCTTTGTCAGATCGACGGACGCAGTATGTAATGGCAGTTGTTGCTCCCTGCATTTTTCTTGTAGCTGACGAATAGAAAAGATCATGTCCATTGTTGAGCGGTTTGATCTGAAACCGCATTGGCTCTCTGGTAGGACTCTTTTTGCTAGTTTCTGAAGTCGCTTCAGGATGATCCTAGCGAAAGCTTTTCCAGTGATGCTTAGCAGTAAGATACCTCTGTAGTTGTTGCAATCTCCTTTGTCCACTTTGTTTTTGTAGAACGTGGGGATTTTGGCATCTCTCATGTCATATGGAATTTCTGCTTTCAGCCAACAAGTCGTTAGTAGCTTGTAGAGATATGGGAGGAGGATCTCTTTGTTCTCTTTCAGCACTTCAGCAGGTATGTTGTCATTTCCGGCTGCTTTTCTGCAAGCGAGTTCATCGATATGTATATATCTATCTATCTATCTATCTATCTATCTATCTATCTATCTATCTATA
>NW_004797498.1:983630-985231 GCF_000002075.1 Aplysia californica
CAGACAGACAGACAGACAGACAGACAGACAGACAGACAGACAGACAGACAGACAGACAGACAGACAGCATTGCGTGTGCCAGAAGGGAATGGAGGTGGTAATGATTTTGTCACACTTTTAATAATTCTCTCTAACTTCCAAATAGATCTATGCTCCTCCAGTTCCCCCAGTCCCACCTAGCAATCTCCGGACAAACATCCATGACATGCATCTCGCCACCCATTGCCCTGAGGAACGAAAATTTGCGCCGGATTTTATTGACCGAATCGACGCTGCTGGTATCGAATAAGCCTACCAGATGTGCATAAATGAAATAACACACATTATCTTTTTCTCGTAGACTTAATAGACGGTGCCCATTGACATGATCGGTTCAGTTGCTTCAGTTCGGTTTGGTTCTGTTCGGATCGGATCGGTTTCCGGCGGCTTCACTGCATACAAATCAACCCCTGCCTCAGTTGTATCAAATTACCCAGTTTTAGTATATAACGGTTACTATGTGTTCTCAAATCCCATAGACACAGGAACGTCCTGTAGATCTCCATGATCTTCTCGAGATCTAAAGAGTCCATTTTTGAAAAGGCCTGACCTCGAATCGCCAAGTCACGATGGTCACGTGATTCGTAGGCTACTAACCTTGTAGTGATTGGCTGTACACAAACCGAGGGTCCGACACCGTGGTGCCACGATGATTGCTTAAATTTGCTCCTTCATAGAGGAAAATCTAGCTAGCCCAGGCTCAATTCGAACGACCGAACTGAACAGAACGGAACCTCACCGCACAGAACCGAACAGACCCAACCCGAATCAGTCCTGTCAATGTGCACCACATTTAAGTACTAACCAACAACTAACTTCACAGATGGCAGAAAACACCATGTCTATTTCCTACATTTCTTTTTTAAATTTATAAATTGTTTTGACTTCCCAAAAAACAAAAAACAAAAAAACTATAATAAACAGTCTCGATGCTTAGCGAAAAGAAGAGGTTTATTGTACACACAAACGTATTTTACTCGTTACTCATCTTATACGCTAAAAAGAATCGATGCCAACAAAAAAAACGGCGCAAATTTCTGCTGCTCAATGCCACACCCCGAGTCTCCTGACTTCTTGCCACAGATATGGGCTAAAGAAACATAATTCAACTGCACGCCGAAGACATAAGTTTTTTTTCGTATGGAAAAAAATGAGTGGTTAATCGTAATGAATATCTCCAAATGTCTGCAAGGATACTGTATTCGACTTGGCTCAGGTTGGTCCTGACATGCATGCCGGATCAAAGAAGCCCACCTCTTAAACTATTTAAATTATGTCAATGGAGGCAACACACATATATAGTTGCAATTATTTTTGAAGAAATCAGGGGGAAAATGGCATTTGTCGCAGGAAATAACGTATTGAGAACTACTGCCTTTCTTTAAGCTTTCCATAATGAGCTACTGCTGATCTTTTCATGTACCACTATTTTAGATAAAATGTCACTAAACAACTGTTTCTAATATTAATGGAAAAGATTAACAAAATGGAACAAACCTAACTGTTAATCAAATGAGACAAGTACCAAAACATAAATATATAAATAAGCAATCAGTTTCTAA